>NC_020492.1:13386203-13390227 GCF_000184155.1 Fragaria vesca subsp. vesca | reverse complement strand
AATTATCAACTTAAGAAAAAGTCAACTTTTTGGGTCCTTTTACGGTAAAACGGTTACAAGAAACAATAATTGAAAATTTACTGTAAACTTCATAAATTCACAGAACATAGCTCATCGCTCCGGAAAATAATCCGGACATACCGGTGAGCTCATATAAACGTGTACCACGACTTCGGACTTTTAAATCCACTATTTACCCATTTCCAGAAAAGCTCGAAAACAACCTCGAGCAATCACTATTTAAATCTCCGAGAGCGAATAAAGAAAAATCCGTGGTAACTCGTAACCCCAAACAGTAACCTTTTAGGTACGGGGTATTATAACCAAAGCTTCTCAAATTTTAGCAGAATAATTCTCTCATCATGCGCAACAACTTTCATAACTAGCACTTAATCCAATTCTAAGGCTAACTAGGGTAATCGAATCAAAACATCCATAAATCTCCAAATTCAAACCCTAGCCCGAAAATCCTCTTACACACTTCGAATTTGATTGTTACCTTCTAGGGGATTGATGCACCAAGAAAGGCCGTCAAGCTGAGCCAAACGTCTCCAGCTATAGTGGCCGGAGGAGGGAGATTCAGGCAGAAACTCCCCCCGCTGCCCAGTCGGCTTCTAGTCGGGTTTTCTCCTTCACGGCGGCAAGGCACGGCCATCCACCTGCCCAGAATTACAGTAGAGCTGACGCTGAGTCGAACGGGACCAGCGCGGCGGTCTGTTGCGGCCGAACGGCGACGGAAGGAGGCCGGGAATCCAGCGGGTCGGGAGAGACGCAGGAGAGAGGAGAGAGAGAAACAAAGGCAGAGAAGGAAATGGGCTTCTCCCACACCCGGTCCAACTTAACCCAACAAAATAAAGCCTACAAAAATTTACCCCCTTTTTACCATCCCAAGTAACTTTCGTTATTAAACCATAACTTCTTCATACGAACTCCGTTTTAAGCGTACCGCGTGTCCACGAACTCCGTTTAACATCCTCTACGACTTTCATAAAGAAAGTTTTCCCAAATTCCAAACGGAAGAAAAAGACAACTTTTAGAGTCTTAAATAGTAAACGGCTACTTAAAACGGTAAAAGGTCAAAGTAACCCAAAAGTAAATAACCGCAAATTGACTTAAGAACCGGGATGTGACAACCATATCCTGCACCTTTGTCTAAAATCAACATCAATCAGGTTGAATATCACACAGTCCTGCAATGAACCCATAACAAGTAAAACATAACCCTACAGCCTATTTGGATGCACTTATTCCTCCAGCGGCTGCTGCTTCTTTTGTTAAACTTCTAAGACTTAAACCCCTCCAACCTTTAAATTGAATATGAGCAAAAACCTGTTACTGAATCATTATGATTTTGTGTTCTTAGGTCTGAGGTGATAAGATACAAATTAAGCTCTTCTTCTGCAAAACAAAAACCTCAAGGTATTGGCAAACAAGTTGTAGATCTTTTTGGTGGATATAATCTCTTTGGAACAAAGTGCTTTCGTTCTGGATAGATTGATTTCAGATAATACATTTGTAGCAGCTGAATTGGCTCACTATATGCACAAATTGAAGAGGGGTAAAGAGGGCTTTATGGAATTAGACATCAGCAAGGCTTATGGCAGGTTAGAGTGGGATTTTCTACAGAAAATATTGTTGAAGCTTGGCTTTGATTCGAACTGGATTGATACTATTATGCATTGCTTATCTACGGTCCGATACTCGTTCATGATTAGTGGCACCGCAAAAGGTTTTGTTATCCCTCACTGAGGACTCAGGCTAGGGACCCTATCTCTCCTTATTTGTTTCTGTTGTGTGCAGAAGGCTTATCGACCCTTATTTCTAATTCTGTTGATCAAGGACATTGGAAAGGTCTCCAGATTTGTGACGGTGCTCCTGTTTTTAGTCACTTGCTTTTTGCTAATGATAGTATGTTGTATTCTCAAGCTTCCTTCAACGATTGCCAAGTTATCAAAAATATTCTGAATGTGTATGAAGCGGCTTCTGGGCAACAAGTTAATCTATAGAAAAACAGTGTGGTGTTCAGTGGTAGTGTATTTCCTCACTTACAACGTTCCTTTGCAGATGTATTGAGTATGCAGGTACGTAGTGTCAAAGCATGATAAATATCTGGGCATTTGGGACAATCCAGGAATGCTACATTTGCTTATATCAAGGATAATTTGCCTAAAAAGCTTACTGGTTGGAGGTTAAAATTAATGAGTGCAGCACGTCGAGAGATACTGATCAAGTTGGTGGCTCAAGCTATGCTTATTTACACAATGAACAATTATTTGCTTCCTCAAAACTTAGTACAGGATCTTCACCAACTATGTGCTCAATTTTGGTGGGGTGGTTTAGATGAGAAGAAAGGTATGCATTGGCGCGCTTGGGATCACTTATGTTGGCCAAAGAGCGAAGGAGGAATGGGGTTTCGTCATCTCTTTGCTTTTAATCTAGCTATGTTAGCTAAACATGGGTGAAGGTTAATTCAGAATCCGACATCCTTATCGAGAGGATTGTTGAAGGCTATATATTTCCTCACAATAACTTCTAGGAAGCTGAACTAGGTACTGCACCATCTTATGCATGGCGAAATATTATCGATGGGAGGGATATTCTGAGACAGGGCGTTAGTAGGTAGATTGCGGATGGATAGCGTACCAACATCTGGTATGATCCTTGGCTGAAAGGGGAGGAGTTATTACAATTTCGGTCTCTTAGTTTTAATAAGGTGTCAGACCTTCTTTTGAACCCAGGAGTGTGGAATGTTGGTGTTTTACAGGAACTCTTCCCTGCTTCTATTGTGCGTAAGATTTTGGCGCTTCCAAATAGTTCTAGAGAGCATAAGGATAGATGGATTTGGAGTGAAGATAAACTGGGCCAGTTCTCCGTTAAAACAACTTATCATTTGGCTAGAAAATGTGTACTTGACCATGAGCATGTTCTGAATCCGAGCTCTTTACTTTGGAACAAACTTTGGAAGGCTAAGGTTCTGGGTAAAGTCAAGGTGTGTGCTTGGAAAACTGCCTCTAATATTCTTCCCACAAGAAGTATGCTCAGTGAACGGGGTGAGGATATTGACACCCAATGCCCTTTCTATGAGGAGGAGGTGGAGTCACCTATTCATGCACTGAGAGATTATTCCCACGCAACTGAGTGCCTTTAACTAGCACAAGTTCCACTGTTGCCGAACACTACCTCGATATATGACTAGTTAGTTTCAGCTTTATTTGTTCCTACCATCTTTCCAATTATACTTATGATTCTATGGGCAATATGGCGTAATAGGAATCAGAAGGTTTGAGAGGGCGAGGTTAAACAAGCCTTTGAAATAGTGTCGTTAACTTTGGGTTGGTGGGAGGATTATAAACTGGCTAGAAGCTCTTTGAATGAACCAAGGATGGCTTTTTGGTCTAAATGGAAGAAACCCTCAGTTGGGTTTGTAAAGCTTAATGTTGATGTTGCCTTCAATCCAAATATTGGAAGGACAAGGTTAGGAGGAGTATTTTGTGATCATTAAGGTTGTTGTTTGGGAGTATTTACCAAGTTCATTGTGTCTGCCAGTTCTCCTCAACATAATGAACTCCTTGCAGTTCTTGAAGGTGTTGGTTGGGCGCAAGTACATCATCTCCTTCCACTGGTTGTGGAAACATATTGTCAAGTACTGGTGAACCTTGTTCAATCTGGTTCATTGGATAACTCTAGCATAGGTTTTCTTATGTCTGATTTGAGAGAAAGTCTTCGCTTTGCATCTAATGCGAGAGTGATTTTTGTTAATAGATAAGCTAATTTGGTAGCTCATGCCTTAGCGCAGTATGCTTTGTCTTCTCAGATGAACACATTTTTATCTCTTGTAATTCCTCCACATGTGGAGGAACTTATCTCTTTGGAACGTAATGATCTCTGATCAATGAAAGAAATTTCATTACCCCTAAAAAAAAAAATCTTAAATTTACCATTCATATGGCTACCATTATGTGTGTGTGTGTTTTTTTTTTTTCACTTGAGAAAAAGAGTTTCAGTTTCCGTATGAGAGAGAGAG
>NC_020492.1:13384614-13386183 GCF_000184155.1 Fragaria vesca subsp. vesca | reverse complement strand
AGAGAGAGAGAGAGATTTCAGTTTCCATATTCAGTTTTTGTATCAAAAAGGGATCAGGTGGGTTAACATTGTCACTAAAAAGTATCTCAGACATTCCTCTTTCTTCCAGTAAAGAAAAAGGCTTTTTCTTCAATGGCTTGGAAAGAGATTTTGGATTCGAGAGAGCTGCTTCAAAAAGGGATCAGGTGGATAGTTGGAAATGATACTGATATTGTTTTATGGACTTTTAATTAGGTATTACTTATTCCCCTTATCTCTCTTATTGATGATTCTCAATGTGACTCTATTAACTCGGATGATACCATGGCTGATTATATTATGAATAAATCTTGGAATAGAAATAAACTTCTTGGTGTGCTTGATGCCAACATTGTGGACCAAATTTGTAGTATTCCTATTCCTGCCAATGAACAATCTGACCCTACATGTGACTTTTTTGTTAAATCTGCTACTTGGATGCAATGTGTGGACATTGAACCTCATGATCATATTTCTTTACTTAAGAAAGTTTGGAACACGGCTCCTAAAATTAAAGTTTTTAGCTAGCTGCTTTTACAGGGTCGGCTAAAAACAAAAAGTAGATTACATAGATTTGGTTTTGTTGACCATGATCTTTGCCCTCTATGCAACCAGGAGGGGGAAACTATTTCCTACCTCTTTTGTAAATGCCCCAACTCGGATCAAAGTTTGGAACCTTACATGATTCAGGGATGTTTGTAATACAGATGACTTAGCTAAAAAACTGCATGATATTTCTATTGACAACCCCTTTGATGCTTATAAATTTGAAAATGTCCTTACTTTATGCTGGCAAATATGGCAAAAACACAATGACTGTGTGTTTAGGAATAATCATTTTTCTGCTCATGTTGTTGTTGCTTGTGCAGCTTCTTATCATCAATCTAACCACCAGGCTGCAAGTAACACTAGGACGGGATCCAGGGATGAAAATAACATTAAGTGGACTTTGCCCCCACCTGGTATTGTGAAGATTAATTTTGATGGTTCAGTGCTTCAATAGAGTTCTGCTGTAGCTATTGGCTTTGTTCTAAGAGATGATGCGGGGTGTTCCGTAGTTGCTACTGCGCGTTGTATTGGGAAAACAAGCGTTCTAGTAGCAAAAGCAACTGCTCTCAGAGATAGCCTCCTCAAAGCGAAAGAGATGAACGTCAAAAATGTGGTTGTTGAGGGTGACTCTTCCTTGGTCATTAATTGTGTCAACATGAAGTTCAAATGCCCTTGGAAGCTTCTTCAGATTATCCAAGATATCATAATGATTGCTACATTCTTTGATCATATCTCCTTTCATCATGTTCTTCGAGAAGCAAACTTCGTCGCTAATGCGCACCCTTACCAATTTGGAACACAAGCTCTCTAATCCTAGTTGTTGGGAAGTCAACTTTCCTGTTACTATCAGGCAGACTTTGAATTTTGATCTCTTTGGAGCTAGTTGCTCTAGAGGTTTTTCTTTGTAATTTAGTCGTTTTAGCGAGAGAGAGAGAGAGAGAGAGAGAGAGAGAGAGAGAGAGAGAGAGAGAGAGAGAGAGAGAGAGAGAGAGAGAGAGAGAG
>NC_020492.1:13372056-13384532 GCF_000184155.1 Fragaria vesca subsp. vesca | reverse complement strand
GAGAGAGAGAGAGGAAACAAGTAAGTAGAGGAGTGTACTTTCAAAGAAGAACAATGTATGTGTAGAATGTAAAAGTGAGACTACAAATTTCAACTCACTTTAAATTAGTAATGACTACATTGTTTCAATATGTAAAATGAGTGACTACAATAAGAGAAACTCACTCCGAAAGACAATTACATGAGTCCAACGTAGTAAAAGCTTGTTGGGATTGGGAAAAGAAGAACCCAAGAAGAAGTAAATGCAGATAAGCCGTGTATATCATCAAGAAGCTAGACTTCCCAAAATTGACGTTTTTCTTCGTAGGTGGACTGAAATCACTGAATGCGACCCTTAGAAACTACACTACGCTAAGCAGGTAACTGATATGTATAAATGCATTTTATCCATCAAATTATTTTATTTACTCCTTCTGTTGAATTGATTTTGATACGAGAATTGAATTGAACATTACATGGAGGCATATAAGCTGGGGGTTGTCGCATGCTAGTTTCAACAGTGCCACCGTCCTTGACTATGAATGCAGTGTTCATTCCCCAACTCAAGTGTCTCTCAAAATGACAATGCCAAAACCATACCCCTGTAAAAGTAACCATATTAATAATAATTAAATTCATATTATAATTAAGTCATTTAAGTTCATCTTAGTTTGAATAAATTTTGTCAAGATGATTCTTAGAAATGAAAGTAGAGGGGGAAAGGCATACCAGGATTATTTGCTGTGAATCTAATTGCTAACCAGCCATTTTTGGGAACTCCAAAGGTAACTACTTGAGGAGGATCAACCAAATTAAATCCTTTTGGATCAATCTCATTGTCATGATTTCCAAAACCAAATCCGACCACGTAGAAACTGTATCCGTGCATATGCATTGGATGATTCACAGAGCTTTTCATAACATCGGTCCCTTGAAACACAATCTGAACTGTCTCGTTATAATCCAGCATCTTCACCTTCGTCCCTTGCACGGTGAATAAGATATCTTCTTCAAAAGTTTCGTCTGTGAAGTTATAATACTGAGTTGGCTGGTCTGGAAAATCTGTCGTGTACACTCCACTTATGTTCCTACATCACAATGTTGAAATAACGAGCATCGTTTACGTGCAAATGAATCAATGCAAGCGGAAGATGGATCAAATAGAGAGTAATAGATGTACTGTAATTTTGTTTCTCCCATATCAGTTAATAATGAAAATTAAGTACAGAGAAAGGGAAAAAAGTTACCTGTAGTAGGCTTGAAGGACATCTGTGGTATTGAGTGGGAACGCAAAGCTAATATTATTCAAGCTTGAAGTCATTTCCATATCCGTTTTACAGCCTGAATGTTTACAAGGAAGTTCGTTCATGGAAACCACTATAAACATTGAAGTTGTAACATTTAGTGGCACACTTATAGGGTATTCTGGAGTTGCCAAGCTCTTAATTCGGAGAATGAATTCGACTGCAGCTGGGTAGTCCAAGTACATCGGAAGAGTGGTAGGATATAAAGGAGGTTGATATGTATAGTTGCCTGTATATGCAAGGATTGCAGTAACATTGACATGATCAAAGTCGACGACTGCTGCATCCTCACTCGAGTATTGTCTAGCAGCCATATAGTATTGGCCAGGAGCTTGGTTTGCTTCGAGCAAGACATCCATGGCTTGTCCAGGGCTTATAACTATGTAACCTGTGTTTATGGGTTTTATATAGGCTCCATCTAGTCCAACCACAGTGAGGTTGTGGCCACCAACCGCAAAGAAGTGTTCTGCATTAATATTTGCATTGACTATACGAAGCAAATAGGTCTTCCCGTAATCCACCATCCGGCGGTACGTTGTTTCTGCAATTGATATGAAATATTGAGATGATTTCAGTGTCTGAAACATGATCAAGCACACTGTAATTGCGAACGTATTAGCATACCTTTAGAGCATTCACAAAGATCTCCTGGTTCGCCATTTATCGTATATGCATCTGAATGGGGCAAGTCGCCACCGACTTCCATGGCCACATCCACAAGTTCTTTTATATCTCCAAAGTACCAGGATGCTGCATATACGCAAGGATATACAAAACACTGAAAGGTCATTCTGGAGACTCTATTTTCTAACAGTGTAAAATATTTTTCCTCACGTATACAGTTAAATAAGCTTTCAATGATTACCGTAAAACCAATGTTATGAGCCACAGCATGCAATACCAATTATAATTGAAGTGAAAAAGAAAAAAACGTAGTTAATTGAAGTGAATCGTGTATAGGGCGCCATAATATATACCGATTATAAGCGTCGTCTCATCTTCATCTGGTTGTTGAGGGAATGGAAATGTGGTTCCAACAGCGGGCAAGATGACAATAGCACCATGAACTGTGGCTCTGGTCCAGTCACTATGAGCATGCCACCATAGAGTTCCTTCTTCATCGGATAACTGGACTTCATAGGTGAAATTTGTTCCGGGAGCGATTGGACACTGTGTAATGTACTCTGGACCATCTGACCAAGGATTTCTTGGTTGCTTTATTCCATGCCTGTACCATCACATAAGTTTTATGTAGTCATGTATCAACCGAATGCAAATTCTTGATTATGAGATGTTGCATGCATGAATCCTACTCTAATATAATATTCTCTTACTAATTTGATACATAAATGATATATTCTTTATTACGAGATCTGTTTTGTACGTATCACATTAGATTAGATTAGCTGTGTACAAACTACGTACAAGAATATTGATTTATATATATAAAAATATTTCCATGTGACGATTATCTTAAGACCAGTACGTGAGTGACTGACTAGTGTAACCGTAGAAGAAGTATTGGCCGGTGAAGCTCTAATTCTCTGGTTTGAATTCTTGGAGAGGGGGTGGGCCGGGCAGAGATCGCAACTGTATATTATATATATGGTGATATGGCTAGCTAGTCTCAGATCATCTGTGCGACTTCACGACTGTATTGACCATTCTACGTACGTACACGCGCGCAGCTAGCTGAGTTGGTTTTGCCATATAAGGATCGAAGAGCAATGCACTCCTAGATCCATCGACTCTGTTTTCTCTTACATCGATCATAAGCCAAAAGGAGCCTCGATCAACTTTCTTCGATCTTTTTTTTGTTTTGTTTTCTGTATTGAAGAGACTACATATATACACAGAGAGAAAGAGACTGCACAATGCAGCAGCCATATATCAGCTGGGGAGAGGGTATGAGGACTCTTACGGATCGAGAGGTCTGGAAGAGTGAGAGAGAGAGATTTTGAGGGTCTTTCGATCAGTACGTTCTGGAAAATTACAGGTAATATATGCATATGTAAAGATAATTAAAGGGAGTGAGAAGTGAAAATACCAGTGAATAGTGAAACCATAATATCCTTGGTTATGAACATTAACGAAAACTGTATCCCCTTTGTGAACCCGTATCTCTGGACCTGGAAAACTGTCATTTACTACTAAAATGCTCTTCGTGACACAAAGTTTTGTGAACTCTTTCTCCCTTACCTATTTAAACAAGGAAGACATTCATATATATAGATCGATTATAAGAAAATCTATGATCGAATACCGAATCAGCTACTTACAACGAAATCATAGTAATGCACGTCGCCTTGAACCAGCAGGGAGGTGAACTGCGCAATAAGGAAGAGAAACCCCAGAAATTCTGTCGTCACTAACAGACGGTTCTTTTGGGGTTTCATGCTGTTATTTCTTGGGTGAAGCAGACGCCAATTAGCTTTCTGTTCCTGTTTTAGGTGCCAAAGGTGATACAATATATATATATATATATGTATATATACACACATATATATTGTATTCGTTTCTACTGTGTGTATGTATATATATTAGGCATATGCTGATTCGAATGATTCCATTTTTTCGAACAAACAGTCAAGATTAGCTGTTGATTGTATCTTCTAGTCAATTTAGCAAGAGTGTATTGCACTTTGCATTCTTTAAGAGAAAACTGATCATTCAAACCAGAACCACGTACTGCATTCTTTTCCAAGAACAAATAACAAATGACTAAAGCAAAGATCATGCTTTGCACGCTTCAATTCAATGGGCAGATCTAAAACCATCTATGGCTGACGTCGCATAACAACCTTAATGTACATCTTAGACATGCAAGTTGAACGCCCACCATGCCACTGGGATTTTTCTAAGGACATGTTGGAAATTCAAACTATTTTGTATGGCACCACACAGTCACCTACGCAATTACAAATTTGCTTCTCATGAATACACCAATTAATCATACATCCAAAAAAGCCGGATCGAAATGACCGGCATTTCTCATGGCGAATCTACTGGTCCTTGGTTAGGGGAGGTAAGACAACTACTTAGAATAGAGATTCAGTTGTTAGTTCTCTTAATTATTACCTGTCATCAAAGACTTAAACAAGCGATGAGGGAATGGGGGGTAGGGGTTTTGTTTTATAAATTAAAGGTGCTATATCAAGGATCCTAGTTAATTTTGGGGCAGGTAAAGTGGATTGAGCGTATTATTTAAAGGAAATGATGACAATAGCCAAAAGGGGCAAGGGATAATTGAAATGGGAAGACTTAATTGGCTCACTAAAAGTGCAATTTTAAAGATGACATATTGGTCAATTTGCAGAAACAATATTAAAATTCAAATTTACAAACGGAAAAGGAAAAAAATAGACCATTAAAATACGTTAGTCTCATACATTAAAAAATACATAATGTAGTTTCGTTAGCCCAATACCATTTGATTTAATTGTATAAGTCTTCCCTTGTAAATAGGAGGTCGTGAGTTTGACTCACAACATATATACTCGTTGTAGTATTCGAGTTGTAAATAACTAATAAAAAAAGAAGAAGGTAGTTTCGTTAAAAGAATAGAAGAATTATTTTACCTTCTCTTAGGGAAGGGTAAAAGAATGTATGTGCATATAGAGAACAATTTATAACTATTTTTTGCCAAAATATCTTGAAAATAAAAATGAAAATAAATGTGATACTCTGTTTGACCAAAATATCCTAATATTTTGAGTTATTTACAAGAACTTCATGGTGAACTTAACGACGGTGACCAAAGTGATAGACAGTGTTAAAATTGAGTGACAAAAGTGATATTTGTAAAGGTTGAGTGACAAAATGTCAATTAAGTCATAATTCAGTGACCAAATTGATACATCTTCCTAATAAATGTGGTTAAGAAGCATTTATCTTTCACAGTTTCTTAATGATTGTGTCTTAGCTGAGCGAGCCTCATTGGTTTAATATTAGTAAAAACAAATCGAGCTAGGAGAAGAAGTATATGCAATAACCATGTAGGATCACAACCCCATCCCAATCTTAGCAAGAGCCCCATCAAGACTGCAAGGAAAAACAATCGTCTTCGCTACGCCAATAAGTATCACACAACGGTTTGAATGTGTTGTGTGAATTCAATTGAGTTTGTACGTTGTGTGCAAGGATGTATCTAGGATTCGGATATGGGACAGGCTAATTCATTGATGTTCTTCTTTGTTGGGCAAATCCCAAAAAAAATTTGCCTCCATAATCTAACGCTTTTTTTTAAGTATAATTACTAAATCTTTTAGATGCAAAGCAACATAATAAGTAGAATACATAATAAATAAAACACAATCCAAATTTAGTAAAATAAGCAAGAAAGAAAAGGAAAAACATAAAAAAGTGAAAAATGTATGAAACCTACACTACTGCAGCTCGGATTAGGGTCCTCTTATGTGGGAACTACATGACTTAACCAATCTGTGTAGATCTATGTCTACATGATGCATGTTACAATAAGCATCTTCAATTCTTCATCATATCCTTTTTCCACTTTCGATCGTTTTCCGATCAATTATTCATCATATCAGTAGATTTGGTAGCTTTCTTTTTCCAGAAAGACTAAAAGTGAGTAGATTTGATACCTTAATCATTAGATCTGAGTTGGTTCATACACAATTCATATATTGTGTGCTATGTTCCCATAAATCAAATTGCAGCCCACCTAAAGGTCTTTGACTAGATCGACCTTCCAAGTCACAAAAAAAAAAAAAAAAAAAAAAACAAGAGAGAGAGAGAGAGTAGACTGTATTGAACTGCTGGCATTCCTAGTTATTTTGATTTTTTAAGCTCTTAACCGCCTCTCAATAACTCAATTAACATTAAGTGCAATTGATCAGTGTATTGTTACTACTTACTATTTATTTTCACCTCGTCATGTTATGAGCATGTTCCGAATCCGAGCTCTTTATTTTGGAACAAACTTTGGAAGGATAAGGTTCTAGGTAAAGTCAAGGTGTGTGCTTAGAAAGCTGCCTCTAATATTCTTCCCACAAGAAGTAGGCTTAGTGAACGGGGTGTATATATTGACACCCAATGCCCTTTCTATGAGGAGGAGGTGGAGTCACCTATTCATACTCTGAGAGATTGTTCCCATGCATCTGAGTGCCTTCAACTAGCTCAAGTTCCATCGCTGCCGAACACTACCTCGGTATATGACTGGTTAGTTTCAGCTTTATCTGTTCCTACCATATTTCTAATTTTGCTTATGATTCTATGGACAATATGGCGTAATAGGAATCATAAGGTTTGGGAGGGTGAGGTTAAACATGCCTCTAAGATAGTGTCGCTAGCTTTGGGTTGGTGGGAGGACTATAAAAAGGCTAGAAGCTCTTTGAATGCACCAAGGATTATTCTTCGGTCTAGATGGACGAAACCCTCAGTTGAGTTTGTAAAACTTAATGTTGATGCTGCCTTCGATCCAAATTCTGGAAGAACATGGTTAGGAGGAGTTTTCCGTGATCATGAAGGGTTTTGTTTGGGAGCTTTCACCAAGTTCATTGTGTCTGGCAGCTCTCTTCAACATAATGAATTCCTTGCAGTTCTTGAAGGTGTTAGATGGGCGCAAGTACATCATTTGTTGCCACTAGTTGTGGAAACAGATTGTCAAGTACTAGTGAATGTTGTTCAATCAGGTTCATTGGATCACTCTAGCATAGATTTTCGTCTATCTGATTTAAGAGAGAGTCTTCGCCTCGCTTCTAATGCAAGATTGATTTTTGTTAAAAGAGGCTAATTCGGTAGCTCATGCTTTAGCTCAGTATGCTCTGTTTTCTCAGATGAACATAGGTTTTTCCCTTGTAATTCCTCCGCATGTGGAGGAACTTATCTCTTTAGATTGTAATGATCTCTGATCAATGAAAGAAATTTCATTCCCCTCAAAAAAAAAAAAAAAAAAACCTTCAAGTATTTGGCCAGTTATACTGCTAACTCATTCCATTATTCGGAAAATTCTACAATATGTTAATGTATAATATATATCAACTTTGTCTTAAAGTAGTAAAATGAGTCCTTAAAATAGTAATATTAATCCCTAAAATAGTAAAATTAGTCCTTAAAGTTGTAAATTTTTAGTTCAACTTTAGTCCTCATCAAGTAGTAACATGTGTGCTTAAAATGGTAATTGAGTTCTCAACGTGAAAAATAAAAGTTGATACATATTACAGACTCAAATTACCATTTTATGTACTAATATTACCATTTTAAGGATTTATGTCATAACTAATAATATTTACAACTTAAAAGACTCATATTACCACTTTTGAGGACTAATGTTATTACTTTAAGGACTCAATTTATAACTTTAGGACAAAGTGGATGAATGTCATGCATTAACACAACTTAGACCTGAAATAATATTAAGATTCTCTATAATAAATATTTACTCAACTAACCACCAATTAACAAAGAGAGCTCTAATGATTATTCTATTTGCTTCGATATAGCGGTGATGTAACATAAAGATAACTTGATTACTATGAAACATGGTTAGCAAATGCTCAGCTTTCCCATTACGTTGTTGCTGGAGAATAAATCCGACGACACTTATATTCATCATACCACTAGGCGGTAGCGACCATTTCACGAAGTAAAGAACTCGCCGCATATGTAAACTGAGAGAGAACTCTCTCATGTCTATATTATGTTCTATCTTCTTCCTCAATTTAGAATATATGTTAATCTTTTTTCGTAATCCCTCTTATTCTTAATACCTTTAAGCTCTTTGATCTAGATAAAATCCATCTATTTGTCCAAATTGTAAACTCAATCTAAACAGAAGAACATAACAAGAAGAAAATTTATTTTTTGAAGAAACTACTTGTGATTAAGTATGAGAAAGGTATGGATTGAAAAAAGCCTTGAAAAAAATTAGGGTAGAGCTTCGAAAATTTACTATTAATTCATATACTTAATTAGCCTGTACCATTTGATCTAGCGGCATAGTTTCCCCTTAATAAATGGAAGGTCGTGAGTTCAACTCACGAAGTTACAATATTTAATAAAAAAAAAATTAATATACTTAATCTAAATCTATGGGCGCCAAATAAAGATTTACTAACAAATTTTGATCTTTTAATGGGGAAAGGCCCCCGGTGGTCCTTATTAGCTCCGCCAACAATTTAACTTTTTTTTTGTAGGTTCATCTAATGAAGTATTATTGATCATACATTATAAGTTATTTGATGATACATTATTAATTCTGAGTTTGTTCAAGTACAAGAGTAAAGCTTGAAGGGTCATATTCTAAACTTGCGCACAGCGCTTTTTGAGACCGCCCTAGGTATTTATGGCAACTATTATAAGATATTGTTTCTTTTTTTCAAAATAAATAATTTTAATAATAACAGAAAGAAATTACAGCATAATAAAATGACTGGTTGTGGTAGCTACACCACGAGACACATTCCCATAAAGATCCGTAGTTACGGGTCTGTTGCAAACAACAACATCCATGAGCCAAAAGGGCCAAACTTCTAATCCAATTTCATGCTCAAAAAGAGCTACAAAGTCCTGAGAGTAACGATGCAATCTCGCTACGTACCAACACTATAAAGAGTCAATTCCCCTTCTTTAACACCATGTCCAAATACCAGCAGACCACGTATAAAAGCAATCCACACTCATGTTGACAACCATACAACACCGATATTAAAACTGATAATCCCCAAGAAAGGTGCCACCGAACTACCGAAGTAGCACACCGACCAGAACATAACACCTAAACCCTCGCCCAATAGAGGAGGGACATACTAAACATAACAAAAACTATAAACAAACCAAAAAATATAAACCAAAAAGGGACCAAACCTGGCCCAATACCACACCCCAGACCCAAGCCCACCAAGTCAGCCCCATGGAAGGCCCACACCTGCTCCACCCGGCCCAAGAAGGCCACTACCTCATCTCCAACATTCCACCACCGGCGCCGCCACAAAACCTATGCCTCTGTCATCGTCAGAACCCTTCTTGCCACCGTTTTGTCCCTCGGTAAAGCCACTAGCCCCTCATAGAGCCAGAGCCGCCAACGTTCTGAGATAAAACAGAACCGCGGTTGGTCTGTGTAAACACAACGCCACTGTCGTTCGCAGCCTTGCCACGAGACATCGCTTCACGGCTTCAGGGATCCCACTCCACTCGGGTGCTAGATCTTGGCCGCCCTATAGTCTGAGATGCACCAGCCTCCTTACGTCGAACAAAACTGATGTTTTCCTCCATGAAGAGACTGACCGACAAACTCTACCACCATCCGATCACCAAAACAGCTCGTCCGACCGTACTAACCCTACGCCGACGAGGCCAGAATCCAACGCCAACGCAGGGGTGCCGCCGAACAAGCAAACCATAACCCTTTTGCCAAACCATCTCCTGTTTTTACGGAGGAAACCCTACTCGGTACCTACCAAAACTATGGGTGAGTCCCAACATTCTGTCATACGGTCTATAATCAAGCCTTGGCCAGTTCATTGCATGCCCATTGTTGCATGTTCACGTTCTCTGTTTCAAGAAACCGATTGAGCCAAACGTGACTCTTAAATGTGTAACCCGCTTTTTATTTTTTCGGTTTCACTCGGTGGTGGTGGTTCCTCTATAAAGGTACTGTAACGTGAAGCAGGGACTATTTCAATCCTCAACGACTGACAGAAAGTTAACAAGAACACCAGATTTTTAACGTTATGTAAAAACCTCAAAATAGAGGAAAAATCACAGCGGAGCACAAGCTCAGAAAATGAACTCAACTAAATGAATTTGTGTAGAGTCTTACAACTTCTTTGTAAACCCTATACTATTACAAATCCCTATCTGTAGGCAGAACGTCTTCTTCTTTTTTCTTCAATGATCTTCTCTCAACACACAAGAGAATCACAATCACACACACAACAAGTTCAACTCAACAAGGAACAGTTGAACTTGTGCACTCAGATGAGCAGCGGAATAAAACAACTCTCTTTCAAACCCTATGCAAAGATTCACCACGGAAACCCTACGCATATTCTTTTTATATATGACGTCTTTTTTTGTTTCCTTACGCACCACAACTTCTGGTTGTCCATGAAAACTTAATAAAGTCCAAATAGGAAAACTAATTAGTATTAGATCATTAAAATATGGGAAAAAGACCATTTGCACAAAATAGAAAAAGTCAAACCCCATTTCAATGATAATCTTTTTTATTAGCCCATTTGACTACAATGTACTTATTTTAAGCCCAAATACACAAATCTTTATTAAAATATAATAAAATTATATTTTTAAAGACTTTTTTACCCTTAGCATTTACTTAAAGAGAAAAAATGAAAAAGATGGAGGGAACACTTTGCCGGAAGCACACCGGGCTCCGGCGCCAGTCACCGGCGGCCGCATTCCGGTCGCCGGACTTCGAACTCCGGCCGCCGAAATCCGGTCACCGGTGACAGGAATTTTCCGACGGCCGGAAAATTGCAGGCATCCGGTGGCCGGAATTTTCCGAAAATCTCATTGGATTTTTTTAAATGCCATCGAATTTACATGATCTTAACCCAAGTACGAAAAAAAAAGTTTACTACCCCTAGTAAACTTTTACTGGGGGTAGTAAACTCAAAACTGGGGGTAGTAAACTCAAAATAAAGTTTTTCTATGACCATTATACACCTTAAAACAATGAAAAATCAACTTAGATGCAGAAAAATAAAGTTTACTACCCCTAGTAAACTTCGGCTGAGGGTAGTAAACTTGCAATATAGTTTTCCTATGGCCATTATCTACCTTAAAGGAGAGAAAAAATCAACATATATGCGAAAAAATAAAATTTACTACCCCTAGTAAACTTTTACTGGGGGTAGTAAACTTACAAAACAGTATTTTCAAGACCATAATACACACTAAAACAGAGGAAGAACAATTTAGATTCGAAAAACTAAAGTTTACTACCCCCAGTAAACTTTTATTAAGGGTAGTAAACTTGCAAAAAATATTTTCAATGCCATAATACACACTAAAACAGAGGAAGAACAACCTAGATGCGAAAAAATAAAGTTTATTACCCCCAGTAAACTTATACTGGGGGTAGTAAGCTTGCAAAACAATATCTCCAAGGCCATAAGTACACATTAAAAAGGAGAAAAATCAACTTAGATGCAAAAAATAAAATTTACTACCCCTAGTAAACTTTTACTGGGGGTAGTAAACTTGCAAAACAATATTTTCAAGGCCATAATACATACTAAAACAGAGGAAGAACAATTTAGATTCGAAAAAACTAAAGTTTACTACCCCCAGTAAACTTTTATTGGGGGTAGTAAACTTGCAAAACAATATTTTCAAGGCCATAATACAGACTAAAACAGAGGAAGAACAACTTAGATGAAAAAAAATAAAGTTTACTACCTCCATTAAACTTTTACTGAAGGTAGTAAACTTGCAATCTATTATTTTTAGAGAAAAATCAACACACAAGCAAATAATAGAAAATTACTAACCCTAGTAATTTTTATATTTTAAAAATTACTACCCCTAGAAAATCAACACACAAGGTTCGAATCCGTCGTAGCAGATCGGCTAGGCCTTGTTCGCCAGCAACTTCTTGAGCTCCTCATCTTGGACACACTCCTCTGCGATACTCCTCAAGATATCGTACTTCTCAACCAAGCTCAACCTTCACCGTAAACACAGTTTCGAAGTCAGTTCAAATTAGTAAGAGCAAATGCAGAAGAGGAAGAGAGAGAGAAAGCGGCGGAGACTTACGAGAAGGATGGAGTAGCGGACGAGCTAGAGGGCTGAGATTCGGCAGCGACCGACGATGGTATGACCTCGTCGGAGATCGACATGGATTTGACTTCGTCGGCGGCGAGTTGCTCTGGTGCTTCGGTTGCGGGGATTAGGCGGAGGAGAGGATAAGCTCGTCGGAGATGGTGGAGGAGAGGATGAGGTCGCCGGCGATGGATCTGTGAGTGAGAGTTAGAGAAAGAGAGGTTTGCAGATCCTTCGTTAGAGAGTCATCGATGTCGAGGCATTGGTCGGCATCGGTGAGGCTTTGATCGGCATTAGGCTTGCTTCGGCGAGGCATGGCTGGCTTCAGATCTCGTGGAGGATGTGAGTGAGAGAGAGAGAGAGAGAGAGAGAGAGAGAGAGAGAGAGAGAGAGAGAGAGAGAGAGAGAGAGAGAGAGAGAGAGAGAGAGAGAGAGAGTAGTAGAGTAG
>NC_020492.1:13364560-13371230 GCF_000184155.1 Fragaria vesca subsp. vesca | reverse complement strand
AAAAATCAACATATATGCAAAAAAATAAGTTTACCACCCCTAGTAAACATCTTACTGGGGTAGTAATCTTGCAAAATAATATCTCCAAGGCTATAAGTACACATTAAAGCGGAGAAAAATCAACTTAGATGTGAAAAAAATAAAATTTACTACCCCTAGTAAACTTTTACTGGGGGTAGTAAACTTGCAAAACAGTATTTTCAAGACCATAATACACACTAAAACAGAGGAAGAACAATTTAGATTCGAAAAACTAAAGTTTACTACCCCCAGTAAACTTTTATTAGGGGTAGTAAACTTGCAAAAAAATATTTTCAATGCCATAATACACACTAAAACAGAGGAAGAACAACCTAGATGCGAAAAAATAAAGTTTATTACCCCTAGTAAACTTATACTGGGGGTAGTAAGCTTGCAAAACAATATCTCCAAGGCCATAAGTACACATTAAAACGGAGGAAAATCAACTTAAATGCAAAAAATAAAAGTTACTACCCCTAGTAAACTTTTACTGGGGGTAGTAAACTTGCAAAACAGTATTTCCAAGGCCATAATACATACTAAAACAGAGGAAGAACAATTTAGATTCGAAAAATTAAAGTTTACTACCCCCAGTAAACTTTTATTGGGGGTAGTAAACTTGCAAAACAATATTTCCAAGGCCATAATACAGACTAAAACAGAGGAAGAACAACTTAGATGCAAAAAATAAAGTTTACTACCCCCATTAAACTTTTACTGGGGGTAATAAACTTGCAATCTATTATCTCCAGAGAAAAATCAACACACAAGTAAATAATAGAAAATTACTACCCCTAATCTTACTAAAGTACAAGTCAGCCTCAATCACATTCCCCAATTTACAGTAGCCGAAAATCATAGTGTTAAAAGTATACAAATCCGGCAAAATCTTATCATCCAGCATTACCAAAAACACAGCTTTCAAGTCTTCAATTAGCGAAAACCTAGACAACAAGTTGAGAAGCCAATTGTAGGACCTGAGATTGAGCTTGAATTCCAAATCAAGACCATCGGGGCGGCGGCGGTTCAAGCGGCGGAGAAGGTCGAGGACGAAGAGGGCGTCGTCGGGAGAAGCGGAAGCCCTAATCATGGAAATGCGGATCTTGTCGGCGGCGCGGAAGAAGCGATGTTGGAGGAGGAGGAGGAGCAAGGAGGAGTGGGAGCGGGGGGGTGAGTTTGTAGCGCAGGCGGGGTTTGGCGGCGAGCCAGTGGAAGAAGTCGAGGGCGGTGCGGGGGTGGAGATTGAGGACGAAGAGGGAGGAGAGGTGGGATGGGGATACGGAGGGGAGAGTTTTCTGAGAGAGAGAGAGAGAGTTAATGATTGGGAAAAAAGAGGAGAAAAAGAGTTAAATTAGGGTGATGGTATTGACGTCTTTTTGTTAAAATTCATTGGAATTAGGTTGCTAAATAGATTTTTATTAGAATGGGCTAAAAAGATGTTAAATTAGTAGTAAATGGTCATTTACTCTATAAAATATCCCAGAGAAGGATTTCTCCCTCACGCAGCTAGTATATGAGACCTATTCAAAATAGATCTTCTTTCCTTTAATTGATTCCGCAACCATATCACATATTGAGATCCTAACCAAGTTAGGACTCAATTACTTCCACGGAAATACCACCTGCAAATAACTCATTCCATTTATAATAAGAACACATATATGCATATCACAATTAAGATCAATGACATAAGTCAAGATCTCATTACCATGCACTAATATGATAAGATAATCCAAAGATCATAGAACCTAATTCTTTCCTTTCAACTAATCATATAATCAACATGAAAATCCTAAATACTTAGGATTCACATCTTTTGCAATATATTGGCTCGATATGATCATGAAACAATTTCTCAATTAATAATGACACATAATCATGTGAGCTATTATCAAAGATGCCATAAGTAATAGCCTTAACCACTTAGCACGTATTCTAGTTTTGGTATAGGAATGCCAACCAAAGTTCATACCAATACTCTATATGCTACTGTATGTTTGATACACACTAGAAGAACATCGGGTCTTACAAAGGAATATATATTGTCCATTACAAATTATTGTGTTCTCCAGGCTAAGCACCCAGCTGCTCAAAATTTAACAATTTGTAATCCATGTATATCTAACTAGTGCCCTGCTGCATAAATCAATGCAGGTACACCCTTCAAATATCCCTGTCAGTTTGATTTGTTCCTAGCTAGTACCTATTCCTCCAACTTAAACATCGACTGCTCATCACCACTGTATATGGAATTTTCGCCACAAGAAGGCATGTATTCCGGTGGAGGGCGAACACTCGTCTCCTCCGTGTCTCCATTCCTCACTATGAAAGCGGTATCCATGCCCCAACTCATATGCCGATCGAAATGGCAGTGCATGAACCACACCCCTGCATGTCAAGATTGTCAGTTTTAACTGATGAGTCAATTAGAGCTACTGATGAGGGTTAAGAACTAAGCAGTTGATGATCTCTGATGGATGTAAAATATATGTTACCTGGGTTGTCTGCTACGAATCTGATGACGGCCCATCCATCCTTAGGAACTGGGAAGGTATTAAGTTCTGGTGGATCAATCAAATTGTAAGTTAAGGGATCAGTCTCATTGTCGAAATTCCCGACGCCAGCTCCAACCACAAAAAACTTGAATCCATGCAAATGCACAGGATGATTCTCTCCTGAGTTCATCACATTTGTCCCTTGGAATATTATTTCCACTGTCTCGTTGTAATTCAACATCTTCACCTTGGTTCCTTGGTCACTCAACGTAATGTTGTCAGTCATCAACTCATCTGCGGTGAAGTTGAATAGAGTAGGTGGCCTGTCTGGGAAATCTGCTTGGAAATATCTACTCATGTTCCTGTCAATACACATACAATTGATAGAATAAAGTTTAGTCATGCCATAAGTGAAACGTGAACTAACAGAACTATGATAAAAGTTATACCTGTAGTATGCTTGCAGCACATCAATGGCAGGGTTGGCAAAGCTGATGTTGTTCAAGGCAGACGCAAGTCGATTTCCATCAGGTCCATCACACGAGTCATTCGGACATCGCAGCATGCCAATGGAGAGGGTAATAAACATCCTGGTAGTGATATGCTGAGGAACATTTGCAGGGTGCTCCAGAGAGGCCAAACTCTTCAACTGTCTGTCGAAGTTGCGTGCAGCGTCAACGTCATAGAAGCCAGGAATATGGTCTGGGTAGATGGGTGATGTAGGAGGAGTGTAGTTGCCGTTGTACTGAAATATGGCGCTGGTGACGCTTTTGTCGAAGTCGTCAGCTTGTCCATCGAAGTAAGGACTTATAAGCATGTAGTAATGGCCGAGAGGTTGGGTCGCTGTGACCAAAATGTCCATTGTTTCTCCTGGGGTGATCATTAGGTAGTTGGTAACAAAAGGTTTGACATAGTTGCCGTCCACGCCCACAAGTGTGAGATTATGATCAGCTATGGCGAAGAACATGTCTGTGTTTTGTACCGAATTCACTAAACGGAGAAGATAGGTACTCCCATGATCAACCGCTAATCGAAACGTTGTTTCTGCAATAACAATTTGGGAATTAAATTAGCTATGCCATGATAACAATAAGTACATGTTGAGTTTTGATTTTTGAACAAGTTAATATGTGTAGGATTGCTCATGCGAACTTACTCACTACGTACGTTGTTGATCAAACAATGAATATACAAAAAGACACATACATATATACATACACACAAGATCGAGTAATGTAATTGCATTTTGTACCGTTGGAACATTCGTAAAAATCTCCTGGCTGACCATTGATAGCATAAGAGTCGGACAATGTTGTTAATCCACCATATTTGAGAGCCTCGTCCATCAATGTTGGCACATCTTCTTTATACCATGACGCTGCATGTATACATTTTCTTGTTAGCTATAGGGTCGCTATTATAAAGTATTCCAAATTTAGATTCTAAACGTATACCAATTATCTATTTATCTATCTATCAGGCTCATCTTATATATCCATATATATACTGCCCACAGTTTATGGTATATACGTATCATATTCCATTTCAATCTATAACAAGCTAGCTACCTCTTGTTTGATCTAACGTAGACAGTTTGTTGGTCAAATTCAAATCCAACTAATTCTAAAATTCTAAAAGAACAGTAGTCAACCCAGCCCTATCCTACCAGATGAAGATTGACTTTCCGTTGAGGCTTGAAAAGTTCAATTAACTATTAGGGGAATGCTAATTATTATATTATAGATTAAGCTACGGATAGAGATATGGAAGTACGTAATAAGCACAACAGAGATTTTGCATTAGAGATCAAGAACGTACCGAAAACAAGAACTGCTTCGTGGTCTGGCTCTGGAAATGGATAGGTTGTGTTTTCTGCGGGCAAAATGACGAAGGCTCCATGAACCGTGGCTCGAGTCCAATCGCTATGGGCATGCCAAAACAATGTGCCTTCTTCTGAAGAGAGAAGCACCGTATACGTGAAATTGGTTCCAGGCTGAATAGGGCATTGTGTAATATATTCGGGTCCATCAAACCATGGATTTCTTGGTTGCTTTATCCCATGCCTATATATGAACAAAATCACAAACATCAAAATGGATCGTATTATCACTCACCAATTTTCATTTTATCTAATCTCTCTCCTAATCTTCCAATGTACGACATTTAGCCACAGCAGTCTTTCTTAACTTTAATTTTAATAATTAACTACTGTTCACTTCTTGTTCTTTTTGTGTCTGGTAGAGAAACTGAGAAAGAGAGAAGCAAATTAAGTTTACCAGTGAATGGTGACACCATATGTTCCTTCATTGTGCACATTGACATAGACAGTATCCCCTTTGCGAGCCGTAATCACCGGCCCCGGAAAACTTCCGTTTACAACCATTGCACTCTTTGTGCTGCATAACTTTGTGAAATTGGCTTCTTTGAGCTGCATTAAAGCATAATGTTAAGAGAAACAGTAAAACGTGCGAACGGACAACGTGGAGTGTAAAACAGGTGAGAATGGAGAACATGATTAAGAGCACTTACAACAAAATCATAGTATAGCTCTTTAGCTTCAACCTCAGACTGCAACAACAAAATGCAGGCAAGTATGGCGAAGAAGAAAACAGAGCAGAAGAAGCTGATAGGTTTAAAGCACCCCATTTTCAGGTCTAATGAGAATAATTGAGCTCGCTTTGGGTATCTGTTTCCCAGAACAGCTCGGAGTTGTTTTTATAGCGTTGGATCTTCCGGTGGCCAGCTTTTAAATTGAAGCACAGTTAGAGAAGCAGCGACTGAGAGTGACTTGTATTATAGACGTGGAAAATTACCTCCCGCTGAGAAATTTAGGTAGACTTTTGGTTGCATTTGATTAGGTACGTGGTGTCTAACTGTGGCGAGCTATGGGGATCCATAGGAATTCTGGTTACCTAGCTGCTTAATTAATTTCTTGCTTGCATGTCATACTATTTCTAATCGACCAAATTCATGGTCTCCAACGCGTTACAGAAACTTGACCAAAAAAAAACACGTTACAGAATCTATATATTCTTTTAATATTTTTTTTTTGAACTGATATTAACACTAAAGAGCAAACCACAGTGAATCGTTGTGTGCATGTCAGTTCTATAATATTATTGAAGTTTTACATGTGGGAAATGCTTTTGTTTTTTAATCCCCTTTGTCTAATTTTCTTTTTTACTTAGTGACTTCCTATTGACTATGTTGAACCCCAGCCGGCCGGAATTGTAGTTGTGACCTCTGAGATATGCACTCTGGTATTTGTAAAGAACAATAATGGAGAAAGAAAGTTCAGTTTTTTTCTTCTTTACAACTTACAAGAATCGAGAAAGTGCAGTTCAGAGATGAAAATTTTAAGTGACCAACTTACATATGTTTTATTGAACCAAAAAAAGTTCATATTTTTGTCATGACAAAACCTGATAATTAAAAGCAAAAACGAGAAAAGCTTAATATGGCTACTTTATATGGTAGAGCTTTTGCATTCCTATCGATCGCATAAATTTCGGATGAATCATTGAACTTAACTTCACGTATTGCGAAATTCCGAACCTGCTTAAAATATCCGGATTTAGAGAATACCTCTTTAAACTCTTAAGTGAGGATGTTTTTAGTTCTAGTATGTATTTTGACAATCAAAGCCACTCATTGCCTAGTTACTTACCCACGTATGAATCTTACAAAAAATTAGCCAAAACGAAAAATGTTTAACCATTTGATTAGCACAATATTCGTTTTAATTTTATCCAATGACCTACAATTGTTTACGTCAATTTGAATAACTAAATGATTGTGGAATTAGTTGAAATTTTGTAGACATGTATCTTGCATATGAATCTAGAGGATCAACGGTTGAGATCATTAAATAAAGTTATCTACTAATATATATACTTTTACCTAAACTATATATATATATATATATACGTATTTTTCTCAGCTGCGGACGTCCGCACCTAAAGTTTTGGTGCGGATTTCCATTTTTGCACCACTTTTCGATCGAATTTCCTCATCTCCACGGTCTATTATCTAGATAATATTGTGTAGATCATCTCTGCAAAATTTCAGCAAATTTGGTGATCGTTAAGGGCCTCAAACTCGAAAAACAAATGGACGGACTGGATTCTGTCCGGTTCATGTTTATACCAGAAAAA
>NC_020492.1:13363441-13364032 GCF_000184155.1 Fragaria vesca subsp. vesca | reverse complement strand
AAAGTTTTTTTTTTTTCCCCTAATAATTGATGGATGTTTTGTAATTAAACATACCTATAAAATCTGATGTAAAATATAAAATAATAGGGGTGTGTATTAAGAGATTAGAGGTGTGTATTTAAAATTTCTCTACAACTAATCTTGTAAGTTTTATTTCTTTAATTTATATTTTTCTTTGTTAAATAACGATTGATTTTTGGTGATTTAGAGAGATAGTTAATGAAATATATGATATAACTACTTAGATTAATAATTCTAGATGTCTTAAGTTAAATATAATGTATATGTATGTTAAATATGACTAAAAATAAGGTCTTGTATCACATATATCCCTTGAGGTAATATTTGAGAAAAAAAATTAAAACTCATGAATTTATTTCCTTAAACAAAATAACGTCATATTCGGGCCCTATTTAGCCTTATTCAAAATTAGCCTTAACAAAATGGACTTTAAGGGTGGGCAAGGGCTTGCATATTTGAGCCCCGGCCCAACCCTACCCGGCCTTAAATTTTGTTGACTAAGTCAAAGCCCTACCCGACCCTACCCTAAGCCCTAAAATTTAGGATAGGGCCGGCCCATGATGAGGCCTA
>NC_020492.1:13339033-13363421 GCF_000184155.1 Fragaria vesca subsp. vesca | reverse complement strand
AAAGACATAATTTACACAAACTGAGTTCAAGCAAAGTACTTACTGTGCTTAGTCACAAAAGCTAAATACATTTATATGTTACCTTTCTCAACAACTTTGTTTAAAACCAAAGTACTTACTATGCCTAGTTTAAAAGAAAATAAATACATAGCTACATGGTACTTTATTCACATACATTTTACATGTTTAGTACACTATAATTCAGTTTTACAAGTAATATGAGCTAGCTACATCACTTCTGGTTGCAATTGTCAGTAGAAACTAGTTGGACTTACTTGTTATTACTTTCAACAACTCTAAGTTTCAGCTGTAGGTGTACTATTTCTTCCTTCAGCTTGTTTTGAACCTTTAGTATACTTGAAACAAACAAATAAATAATTTAGAAAGTTATTTGGATTGCTGCTTTGTCTTATTTGAAATGTTGATTCACCTACTAGTTAGTTTATGTCTAACACATGATTAGACTTGTGGAAATTACAATCAAACTTGTGGGCTGCAAGTAGTTGCTCACTCAGCAGCTTAAAACTTAGGCACCGAGTTTAAAATAGTTGTTGGCACTTGAAGATAAACTTCAAGTGTTTTTACAACAGGAGGTGACAGCAAATTAATAGTCAGATAGATAAGAATCTGACTAAGATTGGCTAGAGAAGTTGGAGGTGGCAAGTCTATACAATAGGCATAATGATTACATTCCCTAGTATATATAGAGGTATTCACCTGAGGAAATAACAAAGTGGAGTTCAGAAGTTCAGAAACGTAGAGAAGTTAGAATAAGAAAGAAATTAATATATGGAGGTATGAAGCAAAGTGCTAGTGTCAAGTAGTTAAGTTTCAGCTTTGGTAAAACAGGTTTGAGGTAGGGGAAGTTATGGGGAATCTCAAGTTTTGTTTTATAAACTTGTTATCTTGTTTTTGAGTTGTATATGTTGATGCTAAAATGGTTATTATGTTTAGCTTTTCATCCTATTATTATATGATCTTATGTAATATAAGGAATGAATGAAATGTGGGGTTGAGGCTATCAATTGAAAGAGACCAACTATGTCAGCCTTTTGTATACAAATAGGGAGATAAGCCCTTTCAATTTCAAATTGATGAAATGATCTCTATTATGGCAAGAAAACACTGGTGACCAAAGATAGTGCAAGAGTACCAATTTGAAAACTCACATTTTGTTTATTGAAATGACATGAGATTTGCTCTACTAAGTTTATGGCTCACCCCTTTATGAATTTGTGTAGATGTTACACTTTGGGCCGGGGGATAAAAACTTAATACCCAGAAGGGATCTGAAGTTTAGGAGGAGTAAACTATGGTTTGCTGTTTTTAATTTCTGTTTGTGTAATAAGGTTTAGTCTGTAAGTTTTTTTTCATGTTTGTTGTAAGAACAATATTTATGAAATAAAGTTACACATTTATTAAGTTACCTCTAATTCAAATGTTTTCATATAACTTTTACTTGTCACAAGTTCTCTTATCTTTGATAAGTCGAAGTTATTCACGTCCTTACCCGAGAATAAAACTTATTTTTCAAATTTCTAAGTTAGGGTGTGACATGTATGTATTAGAAAATAAGTACATTCGGCCAACTTAACTTGATCTGTCCTAACCACATAATTTCCAAGCTTACGAGTACGTGGACAGGCTCGACCTATTTTAGAGGAGCTAAAATGCCATGCTATCGCCATGGATAAACAAGAGGTGTCATATTTTTTTAGGAATCAAGTTCTAGTTGTGAATCTTCAAAGCTATCTAGTAGGAGGTGGAAGCTTAGATATCTGGAGGTGGAGGGTTTAGTATCTATATATTGAGCGTCAAGTTATAGTATTATTTTAATTCCTTCAAACATATCTTGAATCAAAGTTTCGTCTCATTCCTAGAAGCAACTTTAGCAGAATCTCTATTTTAGTGTTTAGCTATTTTAGAGAGCGTGTTTAGCTTTTTTTTTATATTTTCGGAGCTCCAGCAGACTAGTTAAACTTTAGCTATTATGACGTTCAGCTATCTCTCTAGCTAAATATAGAGAGCGAGATAACTCAGATGAGGCTAGCTATAATTTAATACATTTCTTGTAAGATATTTTACGTGATATATAAATATATTTAAACTATTTAGTCTTTATTTGAAAAATAATGTTGATGTAATGCTAGCTAAAATAATGAGTATTGATGCAGCCGCATTTCTAAAGTAACTAGCGCAAATGATATTTTAGCTAATTTGATTAAAATTTAATTCAAAAATGACTAACATTGCTAAAGATGCTCTAAACAATATAAATAGGTAGCGTATTCTGCATTTTTTTAGATAGGTTTTAGTAATTCTTTAATACTTAGAGAATGGGAAAAATAAACTGGTGTCATAGGCGTATTGGATAAACAACTCAGGTTTGAGTCTTTTTATGTTCTCTAATCAATTGGCTATGTTGACTTTTTTTTTTTTTGAATCGGAATGACAACTCTATATTGAACAATTAGAAATCAAATGTTACAAAGCTCTGCTGTAATATATAACATCCTTACACTAAAAGCTCTACCTATGTTAAATGTTACAAAGCTTCTTTGTTCAAGTTTCTGTAATGTATTTGATAAGTTTATGGGTTTGTTACGTTTTAAATAATTAAAACAATAACATTTAAACCACGTACATACAGCTGAAAGTATAATCACATGCATAAGGTACAATTAGTAATCCCTGCGTTGAAAATTTATCTTAAGAAATTACATATAAGCAAATGAAAGCAAATAAGAAAAAATTGACAATTTTATTTTTAATTATTCTGACAGGTATTAGGCTATATTAGCTCTTTTGTAACAGTCTGTTGTGTGACAGAGGATCCACTCTACCCCGAAGAGACCGCTACAACTAAAAACCCACCGTGCATCCCGTATCAGATTTTTATTAATAATAAAAAAGAGAATACAAAATTCCAAAAAATCGATCAAATGAAAATCGTTCTTTGTAAACCCACATCTTGAAATTCCAAAAAATCATGCCGCTCTTGGACAATAACAAAACAGAGACTCTTTCTAAAATAAAGAACATGCATACAGGAGCAAGATGACACAAAGTCATCCTCCGTACAACACATAGGCTAACAGATTAGAGTTCTAACTAATCATCCCCACAATCGGTGCACGTGGTTCCGATTTTATTACCTAAATAAGATCTTATTCACAACTAAGGCCACAAAGGAAGAGATCTTGTTCGCCGCTAAGAAAGATCTCAAACGCCACAAAGGAAAGATAAACGCCACAAGGGAAAGTCACACATGACTCTTATGTGTTCAACTCAAAATACTCATCCATACAATAAAATCACTCAATCACATATTCCATTCCAATACGAGTAGTTCCTTCACACAATAACCAAAGATAACCATTACCACACTTCTCACAATACCACAACAACAAGGTACATTTTAACGAAGCATAAATATACATATAAATACCCATTTGCTCGAAATTACCACTAATACAGGCCAATTAAAGTTCATGTAATACCCTGAAAATTTGATATTAGTTTCTAATATTATTTGGGAGTTTTCGAGTTAGAAGTTAGTGTGTTTTTGAGGTTCGAAGAAAGAGCGGAAGTGTTCGGACGTGTAAATTACCCGAGAGGGTTCCTTTTGTTTCTTTAATGGTCTTAGAGTTGACTTTTATTCGTTGGGTTTCTCGCGAAACTTCCTTCACAGAAGTTGTAGATCACGACGATACGAGTTCGTAGACACGTGACACGCGTAAAACAGACTTCATATGAGAAAGTTACGGTCAAAGGAAATTAGTTTCCGATTTTGGAAAGTATATAAATAGAAAGTGGTGGGTTTTATTTTGGAAACATAGAATTTTCAAACCGGTTTCTCTCTCCTCTCTCCCCAAGCCGCACGCACAGCCGGACCTTCGCCAGAACAGAACTCCTCCGTCTGGCCACCATTCAAGACGCCATCGGTTCCGTTCGGTTCGCACGGGTGTCCTCTCCATTCCTGGACCACTACCACTCGTTGTCGCTCCGCCTGACGCCGTCACGAGGCGGAAGAGCTGCTGCGGTTTCGTCGGAGCAGAGGTCGGTCATCCGGCCATCGTTTTGGCCGCCACCGGTTCCATTCAATTGGTCTCGTCCTCACCTACCCAACCATGTCGGTCTTTGACGCTGGTGACTGGCATACAAGGCGCATCCTAGCCCGAAAGCCACTGTCGTCGTGCCGTTGATCAAACTCGCCGTTTCCGGCGGCGACGAGGGACATCCTTAGGTGAGTCTTGATCCTCTCCTCCTCCTGGTAGTGTCTAGGCATAGATTGAAGCAAGTTTTTGAGGTTCTGAGGCCGGTTTTGCAGGTTTGAGGTGTGATTCAGGGTTAAGGTTTCGGGGTAGTTTCCGACCGGTTCCGGCCAAAATTAGTTGAAGCCTCAGGTATGAAAGTTGCTCCTCTTGCTTCAAGCTTCAACTTTGCTGTTGAGAGTTTTCTCTAATTCGAAAGTTTTTGGTGGCGCGTGAGGCCCACTCGCCGCTGCCTGTGGCAGCGCGTCCAGTAGGGTTTGTGGCTTAGGCTGCTGTGTTTTGGCTAGCTCTTGTTGTGGTGAGCTTATTGAGATGTAGATTTCCTAGGTTGTGAGCAAGGTTTGCATGTTAGGACTTTAAGTGTGATATTAGGCTTGGTTGAGGTTTGAGTTAGGGTTTGAGGTTTAGAGGCAGCCTTACTGGGGTCGTTAAGTTCGACGACTTTAGAAAGTTGTCCTCCCTTGAGCTAAGAGTTGGTTACGGGTGTTTTGTTATCCTAAAGTCCTTGGTTACTAAGGTTTTTAATTGTGTGTTTTTAGGTGATTTGTGAAGTGGTGTTTTTGACTTGCTCTTGTTGTTGTGAAAATTGCAGCGGGCTTATTAGGTGAGTAAAATCTCACCAATGTCCACTTGTGACCTTTTTATTTTGGATGTTGATTATGATGGTGATTTTGAATGATGAGGATGATGATGGTGATAATTATTGTGTTGTTGATAATGATTATTATGATGTTGATAGTGATGATGATAAGGTTTCTGTTGATAAAATGATGATGATTATTGTTGATGATTTTAATTTAAAATATTTTATTTCTTTTGGTTGTTTTTAAATATATGAGTTTGATCGCTAACGGCTCATAAGTAAGATAAAACAAGTTTTCCTATTATATGATTATTTTTAAGGTTCTTAAAATTATAGTATTTTTGGTTGTTGATAAGTTATTCTTGTGGGAATAACCATGTCTTATGCATATAAACATATCTATGTGGAAGGATATAATTTTTCTGATGTGCATTTTGTGTTGTTGATGATGATGAATTAAAGAATATGTTATTGTTTGTTTTTAAAAATAAATGAGCTTAATTGCCAACAGCTCATAGGTGAGATAAAACAAGTAGATAGTCAAACTGGGTTCCAAGCCCTTAATCGGGTGATTGGTTGCGGTTATGATGATTCTACTCTTTGTGAGAATTGTTGTGTAGATAGTCAAACTGGGTTCCAAGCCTTTAGTCGGGTGATTGGTTACGGTTATGACTCTATTATTATTATTTTGTGATGTGATATTGGACAGTCAAACTGGGTTCCAAGCCTTTGGCCGGGTGATTGGTTACGGTTAGGAATAGAGCTCTAGTCCGTCTGTCGGTGTAGGTCATGGGAGATACCTTATGGTATATGGGACCCATGGGTACACAAATTGTTGTTGTAGGTCATGAGAGGTATTTATTAATATCTGGGACTCATGGGTACATATTATTTGTAAAAGTGTTGAAAATGTGGTTTTAACTTTGTTCTTAATTGTTGTCATTTAACTTGTTTTGAATATCTCCTGAACTATGCTTAATGCAGGAGATTCCTCAATTCTTATTTGTGTGATTTTTAGTGGAATTCCTGAACTATCATTAATTGCTGGATTCTCTTATGATTGAGTGTTTTGTGAATTGTTATGTTTTCTTAATTACTTTCTTTGATTTGTTTATTGAGGCATTCCTGAACTAAGTTCTAAGCAGGAATTTCCGGTTTTATTTTGTGTGATGTTGGGTAGAGATATATTTTGAGAGTTACTCATACGGGCTATTTAGCTTACCGGGTTTGTTGTTTACAACCCGGTGCACCAATTTATGGTGCAGGGGTTAAACCTGCAGGTGTTGATCAGCACGGTTGAAGCGGTGGCTTGGGAGCTGGGTTTTAGACAATGTACAATTATTTGTATTTTTTGTTATTTTGTCTTTAAGCTCATGTGAGCGACATTGTTATTACTAGACTTTTGAAGTTGATGTAATTAGAGAGATATAATGTTTAACTCAATTGTTGAGGTTGTTGACATTTACATTTCCAATATTTGTTTTTAGTTAGATAGTTGTTGAGCAGGTTTTGGGATATTAAGATTTTAAGATATATCATGCCCAAATTTGAAAATTTATCCTTCAAAAATTGGGGTGTGACAGTTCACAATCGCAAAACTCTTTAAAAATCATTTTTATACCAAAACCATATTTTTCATACCCATGAAGCGTTGACGATCAAGTTCATATGTTTTAAAAACAAAACTTTATTTCTCAGAAAACAATTTAAGTATTTGCTATAATTTAAACTATAAGAAGGCCCGGTTTCTACATGAACCATGTGAGATTTACTCATCTCAAAATCATGTTGCGTCTTCTCTCACCACAAGAACAAACACAACTTAAACTCAGTCAATCACCTTGGTAGTACAATTCAAACTTAGTGACAAATCGAAACAAGACGATTACCATTTGCACCAACTACCTAAACCTTAACCCGAAGATCCATCAAATTGAGGCAATCTTCTTCCGAGACCTCCCAATGTCACTGGAAAACCTTAAACAACCTATGGTAAGAATTATACGACAACCACTATGTTCGGATTCCACCAATCGAACCCGAAAGAGCAAGAATGAACTATGAAAAAAACCCTAACATGCTCAAACAAAATCTGAAACCTACAATTTACATATCCACACCCTCGTATCGATGAGCACGTGGTGATGGTGTAACAAAAAGCTCCAAAGGAGACTAAATGCGTAGTACAAGAAAGAGAAGTGTACCTGAGCTAGGTCAAATGGTCGGGCCTAGGGTTCTGAGAATTCTTTGGGCCTTTTTGGGGTACTAGTAGTTATAGGTTCTTTTATCTTTTATTTAGCTTTATTTGACTAATTTATTCCCTAAACCCATATGTATTGGGCTCTAAGGAATAAATTAGTTTTCGCAAGCTTTTATTCCAAATAATATCCTTTGTGTTTGGAGAATTATGGCACTTTTGTGCACCTTAGGTGCGCCTCCGACGTAGTACCTAAGGAGGGTTTCCGGAACCTCTACGATCTGACAAGTGAAATAATTAGATCCAATCTATGTGCCACTATGGGTATGTAATGACATTTTCTGGCTTGAGTGTTATTATAATTCGATAGTTTTCAAAAAATATATACATATATATAATTTGGTATTTCCAGAATTCCTCACCCAATGAGCAACACAAATTTAAGGGAAAAATAAAAAAGAAAAAAGAAAAAAGAAAAAAGAAACAATGATTTATTATTACAAATCAAGTCTAAATAAATATGTGATTTTATTTAGGGTAAGAAATTAGAAGTAAATCTAAGACTTGGAGCAAGGAGGCATATGGGCAGGTGGTGGGCGAAGCTTCGACTTTGTTGTGTTTCCATTTCTCACTATGATCACAGTGTCCATTCCCCAACTGGAATGTCTTTCCAAATGACAATGCATAAACCATACTCCTGTAAAATAATCATCAATATATACATACTTAGTTAAACCTGATGCGTATTATATATGTTGTGGTTCTCAAGGACAAGCTAGCATCCTCTGAAATTTTCATACAAACATTGACACAGAACATATTAACATACCAGGATTATCAGCTAGGAATCTGATGGTAGTCCATCCGTTCTTTGGAACGCCAACGGTGTTGACTTCTGGTGGATCAACCAAATTGTATGTTTTGGGTGACTCGGTTGCGTTAAAATTCCCATAACCAGTTCCAATCACATAGAAACTGAATCCGTGGAGATGCATTGGATGGTTCTCAGGAGCAATGAGGTTGGTGCCTTGGAAGACTATTTCAACTCCTTCGCCATATTTGATGAACTTCACTTTGGCCCCGAAGGTCGGATATATGGTACTGTTGTCATAATCTCCAGTGAAATTGTAAAAATGAGGCGGGTTGGATGGGAAGTTCCCTTCAAAAACTCCATTTATTCCCCTGCAAATCGATCATGACAAGCAATAAGCCAGTGTGAATAAATAAGGTTTACAATAGTGTCAAACCTAGCTAGATAATATGATGGAAATTGAAACATTATATGCATGCATATGCATTTGTACGTACCCATAATAAGCTTGCAGAATATCAATGGAAGGAGTCTCAAAACTGATGTTGTTTAAGCTAGCAGCAATGGCATTATTATCCGGCCCGGCACAAGAAGCGTTAGGACAAATTCGTTCATTGATAGCAATAGTCATGTATATCCTGGTCGTGATTTTTGTTGGAACACTGATGGGGTGTGCCTTGCTAGCCAAAGACTTGAGAAGAGCAGTGAAGCTGTCAGCAGCGGTTGTGTCGTTATAGATAGGAAGGCTGGGCAGCGGAATGGTCGATGGGGTCGAATAGTTGCCGCGGTACTGAAGAATGGCGGTGGTTGTGCTGTTGTTAAATGGAACAATGCCATCAGCGTAAGCAGAGGAAGCCATGTAGTAATGGCTACGAGGCTGATTTGCGGTGACCAAAACGTCCATAGTTTGGCCTGGAGTTATCATGATGTATGAAGTAGTAATCGGTTTTATGTAGGCGGCGTCTTGGGTGACCACAGTGAGGGTGTGGTTGGCGATGGCGAAAAACTGTTCTTCGTTCATGATGGCGTTGATTATGCGCAGCATATAGGTCTTGCCGTAGTCCACTTTCAAACGGTATGTTGATGCTGCAGGTTATTTGGTGACATGAGAATACTTTAGTCATTAGGATTTTTTGTATCAAACTCTTTAGGAGATTAAGTTTTTTTATTTTTTATTTGATGCTTGGTAACCTGTTCGGTAACGTTTTCATGCTTATATTTTTATTTTTGAAAATTGAAATGAGATGAAAATGTGTTCGATGAGACATTTCTGAAAACGTTGAAAATGAAAATGAAAATATTTTCAACTTTTACAAAGAAAACATGAAAAAAATCAATTTGATATTTTCATTTTTTTATTTTCCTAATTTAGAAAATATGAAAAATATTTTTCACAATGAATTACCGGATACATTTATATATAAAATAGAAAATAACAATCTCATTTTCTCATTTTTATTTTTGAAATTTGATCATTTTCAAAAACGTACAGGTTAACATGCCGGCCATTCTTTAGTGAAATTTTCTGTGGTAATTATCTATCCAACAAAAAAAAAAAATCAGTGGTAATGTTTTAAAACAAACGCGAAGAACATCCAATTAATGTGTAATATGTCCGTATGAGATTTATGTGTAAAAGATCAAGTAGTACGTTACCTCTTGGTGGTCAGTGAGCTGTGGCTTGGTTGGTTAAGGTGTTTAACTGATAACTTTGAGGTCACGGGTTCAAACCTCACAGACATATGTAGGGTGTGTGAGTTATTAATAAAAACGTTTTTTTAAATAAAAAAAAAAAAACCGTTACCTCTTGGTCAGTTAACTCGATATATGTAATTCATCCTTGTCTAAAAAGAAATAATAACAAAACTGATTGTTCCAATTAAGCTCACTAATTTACTGTTGGAACTGTCGTGGGATTTGATCATTGATGTAATGTGTTATGCATTTAATCTAGCTAATTGTGAGCAGAAAAATTTAGTTGATGATCGAGTATAAACGTGTATATGCCAATTTCAGAAAAGACCGAGTTAAATAGTTTAGAAATCATCGTTTTCATGTGGTTTGGTTTGTTTACATTATCACAGACAAGGAACTATGGAAGTCTTCCCAGAATCAACCGGCCTAGTGCTATCAGTGTGGCAATCATAACTTTATGTCAACTCCATCAATTAAGGTAGGCTTTTGATTTTTCAATCGTAATTAGAAAATATATATGAGATTCGCTTTTTTGATCACTCGATGATTTAGTTTACAGTGATTACCCTTGGAGCAACTGTATAAGTCCCCAGGCTGTCCATTGATCGTGAAGGCATCAGAGATGTTAGGGTCTGCACCGGTTGCGAGAGCAGAGTTAATCACTTCCATCACATCTGACTTAAACCATGAACCTGCATATATCATGCGCACCAATTCAACCCAGGCCGCCGACACATACAAACAACAAGAACACATACAAACAAACAAGAATCAGCATCAGTCCAGCGATCTTAGTTAATTAGCAAAATCCCAATAGTGCAACTGTTGAAGCTTCGATCCATGAAATAATGCATGTTTTTGGTATTTTCTTGTGTTTGGAACATGTGGAAAGAAATGAAAAGGACAGATATCCAACCTTGAGTTGAGCCCTAGTCTCAAAGCCATCAAACCCTAGCTAAGTGTGAGTGCTGGCCATAATCATGGCAACCGAACATGGAAAAGTAATACACACGAATAAAACAAACAGAATGGCAAGTGAAATTGTGTGTTTAGAAGCTCCAACACGCTAAGGTTAACGTCATCGTTGTTATTTAACCATTATGTCAACACATCCATTAATATCTCCATCTAGTCCTTGTTTTACTATTTTTCTTCCCATTTTTTTCCAAATTATTCTACAAAGATTCCTACAATTCTGTCACACAAAATAGATTCTATCCCTTAAACACTTTTTTATATCTCTAGCCTATTTTTAGTTAAAACTTTTGTCGGCAGAAGATATATAAATGGTTATTAGTTAAATTTACACTCATCAAATTAAAATTCACACTCCTTTTTTGCTTTTTTTAGTTAACACACTAAAAAAAAAGAATTAAAATTTGTTTAGTCCTTATGGTTTGAAATCAACATCTATTCAGTCCTTATACATGGTTTTATTTTAATCTGAATGATCCTTAAAATCACAATTTTTCATTTAAATAGTATTTCTGTCAATTTTTTTTTTAAATACTGACATGACCGTTAAAGACATTGTAATTTTTAACGGCCACGTCAGCAATTTAACTGAGAAAATTAACGGAATGACCATTTGGATAAAAATCGTGACTCTAAGGACCATTCAAATTAAAATAAAACCAAAAAACTGAATAATATTTTACCCAAAAAAAACAAAGTTTAAGTTAATAAGTAACCGACCAAAATTAAAACTAGGTGCGGATTAGAATTTAATGAGTGGGGATTTCACATCAATGATGAAGTACGTGTACATTGCTCAATGATTATTGTTGTGACTAAAAATAATAATTTTAGGGTGAAGTGGAAGAAGGAAACAAAAAGAAGTGGGACGTGTTCATAAAATGGAGTTGGGTTTACAAAATGGAGGTGATGAATTGTTGACAGAGTGAGCGGCGAACAAATAGTAGCTAGAGTTGAAAAAATGAGAAGGCATGCAGCTGCAATGAGCCAACGAGTGTTAACATGATCGAAACTTAAAAACGATAGATTACCTACCCAAAATAATTGGGTGCTGTGCATGTGGAGCTGCAAATGGATATTTCGTGCCGGCAGCCGGTAATATGACAATGGCGCCGTGAACAGTGGCACGAGTCCAATCACTATGAGCATGCCACCATAGTGTTCCTTCCTCATTCGAAAATACAACCTCATATGTAAAGCTCGACCCCGGTTGAATTGGGCACTGAGTTATGTTCTCAGGTCCATCAGACCATGGGTTTCTTGGCTGCTTCACTCCGTGCCTGCAAAGTACCATGAAGGTTGAGTCTAGTAGATCATGCATATATAGAGAAAGCTGGCTTTTGAAGGTAAACTTGCTCATGAACACAGATCGAACGATGTTTACCAATGAATGGTGACACCATATAATCCTTGGTTGTGGACATTGACGTAGATAGTTTCTCCTTTGTGAACTTTAATGGTTGGCCCTGGAAAACTCCCATTTACAGTTAAGATGCTCTTCGTGCTGCAAAGCCTTGTGAAATTTGTTTCTTTCAGCTGCACATGATCATAAATAAACACAATATATATGAGATCAAAACACAACAAGCAAGATCCCATGCAGGACATTAATTAGTATTCACAGAAACGAATAACATGAAAAAGATCAGAAGAAAGTGCAGCAGATCGAGTTGATCGAGCATGCAAAGTACTTACAACAAAGTCATAATAACGGGTGGCGCTGCAAAGTTGCAGGAACATAAACCCTAGAGACGCAGCCAGCAAGATCACCCCCATTTTGTTAAACCCAGCCATTTTCTCAATTTTCAGAAGTTTGTCTGAAAGTTTCCTCTTACTTGGAAAATGGCACTGTGTCCTTCAGGTCGCCCTCGATTGTGGTCGTCTATCTGTGATACTCGTCATTTCGTCAAATCGGTTTACTGCTATTTATAGGAATATTGCAACACTGAATTACTATCTCTTTTTTTTCTTTTTTAACACAATGACTAATCAGTAGATAGCTTCGCTTCCACGTGATTGAACATTTGAACCTGCGTACATACCTAACTCTTATTTTAATTATCCTTTGTTTTTTAACTTACCTAATTAATTATGTAAAAATTAAGCTATAAAAGATCGTGTCAATATAGATGATAAATGCCCGGTAACATTTGATCTAACGGCATAATCTCCTCTTAATAAGTGAGAAATTATGAGTTCGACTCACGAACGGAAAATTAGTTGTTGCATTTGAATTGTTTACTTGATCAAAAAATAATAGTATAGATGACAAATGAAAAATGAAAGTTTTTTTTTCGATGAGAAAAAAAAAATTACAAAGAAAAGCATCTAAAACAACCTAAGTTAAGAAAATCAAAATCAAAAACATAAAGAGCATAAGGAGCAGAATGAAAAACGAAAGTTGAAAATTGATCCCGCAAGGAAAACATGGGATATATATAAAGAAAGTGCTATATTACTATTTGCAGGAAATATGATATATATTTTTGGGTATATATATATATATATATATATTGGCCTCATGGCCTGCATATATCGGTGACAATCTTTTATGGTCAATTGTTGTTGTTGTTGTTCTTGGAGGTGTAAGTGTGACAATTAATCTTATACACAACATACATTCAATATGAAATTAGCAGAACATTAATTGATGGTACTAAATTAAACTATTTCCTACATAGTTTAGGGGGTGGGGGTGGGGCTATTAGCAGAACATTAATTGATGGTACTAAACTAAACTATGTCCTACATAGTTTAGGGGGTGGTTTTTTTTTGGTTTTGGGGGGGGCGGCGCGGGGCGATGGTGGGTTTGATATATATAATCATTTGATATATTTATAAACCACCCCAATGGGTAGGACCGTAGGAGAGTGATCCTACCTCTAACCGTCGGTGTTTGAGAAAGAGTAAAATCACCTACCCATTATGGGGTGATCCTAGCTCTAACCTTCGGGAAGGTATGTACGTCGGTGTATCACATAATCAATTTCAAACAAATATGACTTAGATGAAATGAATATAGTAAAGACAAAAGGAAATTGGGGTAAGATAGATAATTGCAAAGCTGAGAGAATATATATATATATATATATATATATATATATAGCCCGCGGACGTCCGTATTAATGATTTTAGTACGGATTTCCATTTTTACACCACTTTTCGATCGAATTTCCTCATCTCCACCGTCTAGTATCTAGATAATATTGTGTAGATCATCTCTACAAAATTTCAGCCAATTTGGTGATCGTTAAGGCCCTCAAAATTGTGTTTTTTTGGTATAAATATGAACTGGACAGAATTCAGTCCGTCCATTTGTTTTTCGAGTTTGAGGGCCTTAACGATTACCAAATTGGCTGAAATTTTGCAGAGATGTGTTTTTTAGCCTCATAACACAATATTATCTAGATACTAAACGGTGGAGATGAGGAAATTCGATCGAAAAATGGTGCAAAAATTGAAATCCGCACGAAAACTTTGATGCGGACGTCCGCACCTGAGAAAAATCGTATATATATGCATGGTCGAGGAGCTATCTCGATAGATATGGTGGATGGGTGTTTGCATCGATTATATCCATGCGATCTCTATCTTTAACCTTTTTTTTTCTTTTCTTTTTTTGACGCATTATATTATGAGGCTAGCTAGTTACAAGGACACTCCTCAAATTAAAAGTGACGGTTTTTATAATTTTTCATTCGTACACAACCTAGCTAATTCAACACTTTCAACTGTTGATTCTTTAAATTACCATGCAAGAGTTGTGTCTACTAAATATAACCAAATCCATAATGATTAAATTGGTCATCAAAAATATGAATACAAATATGGCACGTTAAATAACCTTAGTTGAAACAAATATTGTTCTAATAAAATCTCTACTTTTGCCTCAGTTAGTTGGTCCATCAGGAGTGCAAATTCAGCTACTCACTATGTTGATGGTTTTTATCATTTTTTTTGAAAGGTAGGTGCCGCAGATCAGCACCTAGTCTAGCTAGCTAGGAAACTGGTTTTTATCAATCCCTCTTTCTTAATTAACTCGGCTTTTGTTATTGTATGATGCATTACCTATTCCGCGCCCTGCATGTGTATGGTTTGGAATTGGGCTCCTATATTTTAGGTAGATTGCTCTTTTATCCAAAAAATAAACAATTAAATGTTTTCTACACCTAGCTCATTTTCAAAATCTATATATTTTTTCCTGCTATGCGAAACACGATACTTTTAGGGTTTTCTCGAAATTTGATTTTTCTTTCTATCTGACTGTGTTTCCGTTGACGTTGTCGTCATACGGAAGTTTTAGAGTGGCCAAATGGTAGTCCTGTCCTGATGGCTAGTGGTGGTGGAGCGGAAAAAGAAGTCTATTAATCGTGAAGAAGTTGCTGGTGAAGTTGTGTCATTATGAGGTTGCTCTGGCAAAGGGTTGGCGGCAAACAAGCGTAGCTGTTCGGTCTTAGTAGTATGAGTTTAAGGGGAGAATTACGAGGCGGCTTAGGTCGGCTTGGATTGTTTTCAATATGGGTCGGTCTTTTGGTCATGTCTTGTTGTAGATCATGCATGTAGTGTGTAACCACCACTTGCTTAGACGAGGACAACGATGCACTCTGGCTGGTGGTCAGTACTGGTGGCGTTGCGGGTCCGAGGCCAGATGCACAATAACTGCTCTTTGGAATTAATTCGGTTTTCTATTCCGAGGGGTTGATTGGTTGTAAATAGAGACTAGAAATTTATGTCCACCACCGATATATGCGATGGTTTTTAAGTTTGGATTATATTTATATATTATTTACCTTTCTCAAAAGAAAACAAAAAAATACCATATATTTATATATATATATATATAATTAAACTCCGGTTACCCCTTTGTGGTTTGGGGGTGACTTCATATTAGTCCCTACACTTTTAATTTCATAAGTTTACCCCATGAACTCTTCAATTTATGTTTGCCGTGCCTAAATTCTTATATTTCGTTTGAATTAAACAATAATTTTAGACACGGGTCCCACATTTAGGGTTAAAATTATTAGCAGTTAACGTCTGATTGGACAAAAGATAAGACATTGGTCACGGTTGAGGAAAAATCAAATGTTTGAGGAGTAAACTGATGAAATTACTCCCCAAATATAATAATATATGAATTAAATTATTGTTGTCACCAATGAAGCTTAAAATTTGTGACGTCGAACTCATGTGCCATGTCATGTAACCTAAACATATCATCTATTTAAAGAATCATGTGTCAACTAATAGCTAACGAAAAAGACCCTTTTATCCTTCTAAAATCTAATAGCTCAGAATTAGTTAAGTTGACATACAACAAAACATTTTTTTTTGGTGCGGCTATTTCCACACCACTAAATACTCAGTTCATCCCACGCCTTATTTTTTACCTTTAACGTTCTAATTCTGCCCTTAAAATATTGAGAAAATCTTATTTTTATTTTCTTTCTTTTATTTTCCTCAATCTGATAAAATTTAAAAATATATAGAAATATCTCATCAATATATTTGACGCAGACCTCCATTCTTCTCAAACCATAACCTATATATGTTCTCCTCGCGATCTCTTTTTTGAGTTCCTTCTTTACGGTTATATATATATATATATATATATATATATATATATATGAAAGACTACATTTGAAAGACATAAATAAAATAAAAAATAAGAAATGAACAACCCACCACACTATATAACCATCTTGTTGAAAATTGAATTGATTCTCAAATCTAATTTGAAAGATGTAGAGAAATTTTTTTTTTCGATGTAAAGATGTAGAGAATTGTTGTTGTTTGGATTTTATAGATTTTAGTTTAATATTATATTTTCACAAAAATTCTTGATTGTGAGGTGAAGAAAATATTTGGTTAGGTGACAATAGCCGCACCATTTTTTTTTTCCATACACCTTGGTTTGGACGTCATTAAATTTTGAATTAAATTCAGTTTACCCCCATGAGGTTTAGGAGTAACTTCATGTTAATCCCTATACTTTCAATTTCATCAGTTTACCCTTCAAACTTTTGAATTTTCCTCAAGCGTGACCAAATGTCCTATATTCTGTTCAAATCGGACGTTAACTGCTGATAATTTTAACCTTAACTGTGAGGCCAGTATCTAGAATTTGGGCAAATCGGACCTTATATGTCCAAATCGGACCTTAACTGCTGATAATTAAAGGTCAATTCAAACGGAATATGAGAATTTGGGCACGACAGACAGAAATTGAAGAGTTCAAGGGGTAAACTGATGAAAATAAAAGTGTAGGGACTAACATGAAGTCATCCCCAAACCACAAGAGGGTAAACTGAATTTAATTCTTAAATTTTCTTCAATCAAGAATACAAAATCTTCATATAATTTGAACAATGGATGCATCGAGCAATACATTTGCATAGCAAGTACATGTGTATGAATTTGAAATCAGCAACAGACTAATTTCAAATATATCCTGAGTGTGAGTGGTTTATAACATTAGATTATTAATAAGTATTCCATTAAATAAAGACAATGAGGTCGAGCGTTCTGCTAAGGTTTTGCCTTGGTGGTGTCTTGGCAATTTTGGACGGAGGGGTTGGATCTTCCAATCCTCTTGGCTATTCTGATGAGATCGGCGACGGTGGAGAAATTTGTTGGCAACAAAATCAAGCAATCGGAGTCCGGTCTCCGTCTTTTGGGCTGCAGCTTGATGAAGAAATCATTCTCGGTCTAGTCAAGCGTCGGAGCTTCGGTTGGTAGGGGAAGGAGGTTTTGCTGGTTCGATGTTTTGTTAGCGTCGATGAGGTTCCTGATCTAGGATGGAGCTCTGGCAATGAAGGTTGGTCTATCGTTGTCAGTCTAGAACAAGGACGGGTTCGCCCTTTTAGGCTTTCCTCTTTGGCAGCGCGTCAAGGTTGGTCGGTGGTGGTGGTTTTAGCGATATCATTCCAGACGATCGGCTATGTCTCAACTTGGTACTCCGCAACGGTGGTGATTTGATTGGGACTATGCCCGAGGATTGGAGTAAAGGGGCTGAGTCCGATTCTCTGACTCTTAGGCGGTTTGGCGGTGTATGTGAAGGCGGTCTGACGCCGGCTCTCACTGACGGCGTGATGGCTATGGCTGAAGGCTGATCCTCGCCTCTAGGGTTTAGTCTTGGGCTTCACAATTGGTGTTGGGCTTGGTGCTCACTATCAGTTTTTGGGCCATTCTGTGCTAGCTTAAAACTTGGGTATCCTAAGGTCTTGGTAGATAGGTTAGACCTTGGAGATACTCCATCTGCATAAGTGGTCCTAGATGTTTCGAATAAGTTAGATGTGCTAACAGGTTACGGTTACTAGGTTACTTTTGGGCTTCAAGGTTATGGTTTTCGACATTGGGATTGCTTAGCTTGTTTAGGTGATTTTGCATGGTTCACTTTTTACGTAGTCCACGATAATGTATCGTGTTAATGTTGTAATCCTAGCTACTTAAGAAATAGATGGATTGACGACCCATTTCAAAATAAAAAATAAAAAATAAACATTAGACTACATGCTAATATATATCTATACATATATAAAACATATCTACACTATTATTAAGACAAGAGGCTTTGACATCCAAAACTGAAATTATTTACGTAAATTACCTTGAAAAGAAAAGAGAAAGATAATTTACTTCATAAGGGAGTGTACCATTAAGGGTGGTTCCGACCAATTATATATTACAGTTTATAACTAAATAAACAAAAATTATCCCATAACTTATATTTTTCATTAGTCAGTCACATAATTAAACACTTGTAAATTGCTAAAAAATGAGTCGCTCCATGGCTCCACCAAAGACGGAGCTGAGGATACCAAACCTAGGGTTTGGTGCAAGGCAGTGGTGAGAACTGACTACGGGCTCTCTCGACAGCACCTCATCTCTTTTGGTGAGACATTCAGTGGTGGTGATCTCTTGCCGAGCACGAAGACTCCTCGGTTCTTTGCACGACGGCTACTATCTTCAGTGGAGACAGATGAAGGCGCGCAGCTTCTTACGGTAAGCATGGGTTGGTGACGCAAGTTTGGCATCAACGGCGGAAGAGGCATGGGCCTTGGATCTGTGTTGGCGGCGTTGACATTGATTACCTTGAGAAGCGGATCTTGCTCTCAAGATAGCCAGTCCTAGCTCTAAGGAGGGGTGGCGACGGTTGCTCATCTCCAGCAACATAACAAGGTCGAGGAGCCATGATGTCATGACACGGGAGGCCGCCAGATTGATCCATGGCATGGCGGCTTCGGCGATTCTAGGTTAAGCCGGTTCGGTCGGGTTTGGCAAAGAGGAGGGTACCGAGTGGGTTGGGCTTTTCCCGTTTGGCCCATTGCATAATTCTCTTCCTTTGTTTGGACCTGATTTTGGACTAGTCTTGACTAGATTTGTTGTGGGCTGGCTAAGGGAAAGATCCGTTTTAAACTTTAGCAATTCTTCTCTTTCTATTCAACTCGATGAAATGTATATCATTAGGTCTTAGTCCTAATTCGATTTTTAGAAGGTTATATGTTTTCTAGTTTGTCATATCTACTTTTTTGGATGTAGTTTTGAAGTTGTTTTTTTCAATTCTTATATGTAATTCGTATTTAATTTTTTAGCTATGACCACAGTCTTCGGACTATTCATGCTTGACATTTTGGTCGTTATGATCTTTGATCAACGGAACTACCTCATTTCCCCTAAAAACAAAAAAAATACTTGTAGATTGCTAATTCATTTATAATGTTGAAGTTCTTTTCTTTTTCTTTTTTCTATTAACATGACTTTGATAGGTAACATAAATTATGAAACTGTTATCAACCTTAGCTACACGTCAGGATAATGAGGTCCTCAAGTTTTATTTTAGTAGCAATATATGGTATGTCACATATAGTTTTGTGGCAAGAAGCTAAACATGGGAATAATGAAGAGCAGGTTGAGATTGAATAAATTAATTAAACATGAACATGAAATCAGAAAACTAATCGCTGTTACGAGACACGCAAACAATATAAAGACTCGTCCGTGGAGAATTAGTAGGGAAATTTTTTTCACCTGCTCTTGGCTGTCGGCTTCAGTCCAAGAATGCATGCATATGTACTCTCTCACTCTTTCACCTGCTCCTCATTACCTTCAACTCTCTATATTTTGATCTTTTGGGTTGACGACGTCTTTATTTTTAGAAGACTCTCATCATCTCTTGAGGCCAACCCTGACACGATTGAAAAGAACATTACCAAGTCTTGATGATCGAGTTTAATGACAAAGCCTTTTTCTATATGGTGGTGTATAAAATTTTGACATTGTCATTTGTTTTTAACCTACCATTTACCTACCCGCGTTTTCGGGTTTGAACTAAGGTTTCTTTTGTTGTGGTGTACATGTAGCCATCACACGACGACGGTACATGTGATAGAGGCATCGAGGGTTTTCCTAATTTATAATATAAACTTGGACGTCTCTAATGTGTTCATTTATATACACTTGTGGTCGTTTGAGTATGAATCTAAGATATGTTTGAGTGAAGTTGAATATATTAGATATCAACTGTAAAATTGAGGCAAGAGACTACTAACAACACCTTCAGACTACTAACAAGGCGAGAGCACTTGTTGTGGTTGGAGACGCTACAGCTTGGTGTTTGCGGATCTGATCGGTTTCAGATCAGACTCGGATTGGATTTGGCAGCAGTTGCATCGGGTTTCATGGTCCGATTTGTTTGGTTCGTCGGCGGACATCAAGTTGTGGCTTGACGCTCCGATTCTGTGAGGGCGGCGGCTTCGTGGGTTTGGGCGAAGGCGGGTTGTGTGGTTGTTTTGATCGCCGGCGCAGCTTGCCGAAGATGGTGGTGCTGTTGTGGTGGCAGGATCGCCCGTCGTTGACGGATGGCGGTAGCTGGAGGCTGGAGAAGTGGGTGCCCAATCTTTGGGTGCCCTAGCAGATGAGTCTGGGCTCCTTTTGGGTCTGAGCTCATGGCTTTAATTTTCTGATTTGTTATTTCCAAATAAATGCATATATTCCTTTAGAATATAGTTTTGTTGTTATTTCCTTTTTCCCTAGAGTACTTGTCCATAGTTTTTTCGACTATAGATGTGAAAATGAATGAGCGAGAAAAATGTAATGAGGGTGTTATTCTATGTGAATCATTTTATCTTATTTACTTTTTGTATATAAGATAATAGATCGATTCATGACGTATTTTTTTATTTTTAATAAATGAAATATCTTAATTTAAAAAAAAAAATAGGTATGGAGATTAGCATATGGCACAATATATTGGCCCAACAGCTTAACCTATGCATTGACTTGAAGCATTCCACTATTTCTGTAGCAATCACCGTTTGGTTAAAAACAAAGTGCTGGCTGGGCCATTTGATTCCAACCCCAATTAAAGTTCTCGACGTGCCAATTGCCTTTCACGCTTAACATTTGGGTCATAATAACAATGTTACAATGGAGTGCACGCATTCACAATGAGGGGGCTTAATTGGGGCATATCTTTGTGTTTGTTTTTACAGAAAGTTGACTATACCTGATAACTTATGAAAATCCAAATTGGATTTCTTTGTCAAAGCCAGCCGCCCGAGATTTGAGTCTGGATTCACAAAGCGTGTGGACCTTGAAGTAGATGGCTTAAGAGTGTAAGCCATATATAGTTTGTCATTTTAAATCAGAATTCCTTGATCGCCATAATAACAGATTTGATTCAGACCGGTTAAGCACGTACGTGGCCAACTCTATTCCACTATACTCTCTCATGAATCTCACCAAACTGAATATGAGATTCTCACCTCTGGGTGCTTTAATTCGTCATCCAAATATATATATATATATATATATATATATATATATATATATATACACAAAGCTGTTCAGTGCGGACGTCCGCACCAAAGTTTTTTGGTGCGGATTTCCATTTTTTGCACCATTTTCTGATCGAATTTCCTCAAACTTCCTTCTAGACATATCTAGATCATCTTGTGTAGATCATATATGCAAAATTTCAGCCAATCAAATTTACGTTTTTCTGTTATATACTTGAACCGGACAGAATACAGGCCGTCGATTTGTTTTTCGATTTTGAGGGCCTTAACGATTACCAAATTGGCTGAAATTTTACAGAGATGATCTACAAAAGATGATCTAGATATGTCTAGAAGGAAGTTTGAGGAAATTCGATCGAGAAGTGGTGCAAAAATGGAAATACTGCACCAAACTTTAGGTGGCGGACGTCTGCACCTGATCAGTCTTTGTTGTAATATATATATATATATATATATATATATCTATAGGGATTATCAGGTGCGGACGTCCGCACAGCTCTTAAAGTGCGGACGTCCCTCCTGACGCCACCGTACGGCACCGGCGAGGGCGCGCCTCCACCCCAGCGGACTCCAACAGCTTCCCCGACCACTTTCCATCCCCGGCGAGTCCGCCGAATTCCAATTTTCCGGCCAGATTGACTTTGTTTGAAGTTTTGGGTGATCTGGCCGGAAAACTGGAATTCGGCGGACTCACCGGGGAGGGAAAGTGGTCGGGAACGCTGCTGGAGTCTGCTGCGGTGGAGGTGCGCCGGAAGGACGTCCGTATCTGAAACGGATATATACATATATCTTCCTGCAGTTTGTTTTAGCATGGCAGACCATCGTTGTAATTATGTTACAGGTCATGAGAAATGGAATTTCCTTGCATGTTTCATGTTTGTATGAAATAAGTTATTTCTTGTATGATTTCTTCTAAAAACAAAAAGAGTATTTCTTTTATGATAGAATGATTGGACTATATAGCTAGTGTTTATATTTTTAATTAAAAACATGATTAATCCATGTACGTGTCTTTTTCTCTTTGTCAAGGTATATATATAGATATAAGATATGTTCATATTGGTCTAATCCAGATCACTATAACTGCATTATTTAGGCAAGGTTTAGATACACCAATACTTGCTGTTGTCTTTGATAAAAGACTGAGTAACCCACTTCAGTCAATGATCGGCGGAATCCAATCAAACTTAGTAAATGGAATAGTTTTGTTCAATATTAAACCTAACTTTTTTCTATCTAAAACGGATAGAAACATAGAAAACTCAGAAAAAATAAAAATTCAATTAAAAAATTTAAGTATAGACCATAACTCCCAAGATTTAGCAATCCAATGGAGAACAATACATGAGTTAACTCGGCTCCCTCAAACATCTACAAAGGATCTAGATAAAAATATAGTCGAATTGTTCGAACCAAGACCATTCGACACTGAGATTCAACCAACATTATTACATTGGAAGGATCTAGAAATACCAAAACAATGGTTATTTAACAACTTTGTAGGAGAAAGTTCTAGTAGCAAACCAGCTACTATAGAATTTTGATCATCGGGAAACAATCTCTACTTTAGAGATAAACGAGCTCAAAGTAGTAAAAATTGGCAACTAGAATTCCCACATCGGTTGAGTCTGCAAGAAAATAGACCTCCATTAGTCATAAACAATGACTCAGAATCAGAGAAAAACAACGACGAAGCAATTGCACTAAAACAAGTGCAAATTCCTATAATGCCAGGAACAAATTATGAAAAAGAAAAAGAAAAAGAAAGAAATGAAATTATAAAATTATGTGAAATGTATAGTATTCCTAATGGGAATGAAAATATCATTTTTGCCCCAAGCCAGGGCAAAAAGAAATATACATATGTGTTAGGAGAATTTAAGTTTACAGGCTATAAACCATATAGCTTGTGTTCATTAATAGATACAGGAGCAACTGTCTGCGCATGCAGACCTAATGCTCTACCTCCTGAAAAATGGACATTAATGAAACACCCAATTAATGTCACAGGTATAAAAGGAAAAGATATAAAAATTGAACATCAAGCTAAAAAAGTAGCTATATGGTTAAATGGAGTCAAATATATGATACCAAAAATCATAGCCTTTCCTGAAATCAATGGTGATGTTTTACTAGGCAACAATTTTATTTTTACCTATTATCCCATTCTCCTGGATACAGGATATATAGCTCTTAATATTAACAATGGAATCCACAAAATTCCATTTTTACCACAGCATAAGTATAAATGTCATAAAGATTTCGCGCCAAGCAAGCGTGGTGATCCAGAAACAATAGATCAACTTGACAAACCTGAACCAAGTGAAAAACACTTTGGTAAGACAAAAATTCAGGTACTTAGTGAAAAACACTGGGTATACAAAATTCTAGAATAAAATTTTAGTGAAGACCCCTTAAAACTATGGTCAAAAAGTCCAAGATATTGTGCTCTTAAACTTAGAAATCCTGATGTAATTATAAGGGTCAAACCAATGATTTACACAAGACAAGATATTAATGAATTTGACATCCAAATAAAGGAGTTGAAAGAGAAGCTTCTCATAGAAGAAACTATGAGTCCACACTCTAGTCCTGCATTCATGGTAAGAAACCATGCAGAGATTAAGAGAGGAAAGCTCGTATGGTAATAAACTATAAGCGCTTAAATGAACAATTAGAGTTCGATAGGTATTTTATTTCACGAAAAGATGTTCTGATCAATCAAACTAAAGGTGCTAGAATCTTTAGTAAATTTGATTGTAAATCAGGATTTTGGCAATTAAAATTAACAGAGGAGTCAAAACCATTGACTGCGTTTAGTACTCCTTGTGGACACTACCACTGGAATGTCATGCCTTTCGGGTTAAACATAGCCCCTCAGATTTTTCAAAGATGGATGGACAGTATCTTTAAGGATCTTAAAGATTTTTGTGTTGTCTACATAGACGACATTTTAATTTTCTCTAAAAACAGAGAAGATCATAAAAGACATCTTCAAATTCTTTGCAGTAAATTTCAAAAACATGGAATTATACTGTCACCCAAGAAAATTGA
>NC_020492.1:13338190-13339013 GCF_000184155.1 Fragaria vesca subsp. vesca | reverse complement strand
TATCATCTCTTTACAGATATTTATGTTAAAATCCATAATCATGGTCAAGTAATTCAAGACATGTTTCTAGAACATTCAGAATCTATGAATGTTAAGGATGATGGAATCCCTAAACTGAGTTTCATCATAAACCATGATGAATGGAATCTTGCAGCTATTGAATGGGGAATAACTAACCAGGTTATTTTCCAAAGTTTAGATTATGCTACCATAAAAGATTTTCCTCAATTCATTAAAACAATGGTGTATCATGTAGCAAAAAGCTACAGACTCTCCAAATATCTCACATTCAGCATTGCAAGTACTATTGGATGGAGAGAAAGAGAAAAGTTCTTCCAACCGTATCAGATATGGTGGTTAACAGAAACAGAAGACCATCAAGTTAATCAAGCTATGGTGCCACCAGAAACAGCCAACCGGTTTATCAGCAATCTTAACTTGGAACAATATGCAATTTAGAGTGGAGCTCATCTAAAAGCTGTTGCCGAAGACATCAGGAAAAGCAATTTGCTTAAACTGACAGATGGACGGCGAGTTTTCGCTACACATATGGCAAGCAGCTATCAGCCTACTCCTGAACAACAGAAGCAAGCAGATGATTTACTATCTGACATGGCTACAGATATTAGCCAGTTGGACCTCCCGTTTATGGTAGGACAAGAAATTGAAGAGCTGTCCAATTTACCTCTCCTAGATTCCAACTCAAATCAGAGTATAGGATTAGATGACGTGGGCTATCAGAATCTCGACAACGCTATGGAAGCATAATGGACCCACATAACTTTCCCGACAGGGCAAAAAGGATATATATATATATATATAT
>NC_020492.1:13328541-13338170 GCF_000184155.1 Fragaria vesca subsp. vesca | reverse complement strand
ACATATCTAGATCATCTTNTGTAGATCATCTCTACAAAATTTCTAGCCAATTTGGTGATCGTTAAGGCCCTACAAAATACGAAAAACAAATGGAGATGATGAACCGGACAGAATTCAGTCCGTCAGTATTTGTTTTTCGATTTTGAGGGCCTTAACGATCACCAAATTGGCTGAAATTTTGCAGAGATATTCTACACAAGATGATCTAGATATGTGTCGAAGGAAGTTTGAGGAAATTTAATCGGGAAGTGGTGCAAAAATGGAAATCTGCACCAAAACTTTGGTGCGGACGTCCGCACTTGAGAATTCTTGTATATATATATATACTATCATATGGAAACTTAATCACAACTTAACAGTAAAAAGAGCACTTTGGATCCTTTTCAATATTTTCATAGAATCTAAACATGGAAAAGGAAAAGAGCCCTATATATTCCAAACACAAGTTAATCATGGACGGAAGAGTTGTACTATTGGATGAAATTTGTTGATGTTGATCTATAGCTAATTAGTGACGTATCCATGATTCCAAACGTGTCTAGGCTAATTAGAAGATAAGTTTTTGATTTTTATAAGTACATTAGGGGTTTGAAGAACGCCATTATTTCTTTTTAGAATTTTTTATACATATAATTAGATTGAGATCGTCGCCGGCATGGAATCACGGGCTCACGACAATTTCTGGCAGCCGGGGTTGTGTGGGTTCAAGAGTGTACGTTGTTCCGCACTGTTGGTAAGGACTTGAGGAGTCCCGCGCTCGGAGATAGTCGAGTAAGACGATCTACTCGCAAAGCCAAGGAGAAAAACTAGCTCCACACTCCTGAACAACAAAACTGAAGATATAACCTGGTTGGGGCTGTTCTTGTGAAAATTAGGCGAGAGGAGAGTTGGATAATGAAAGCTTTTGTGAGCTTCGAACAATATTGCAATTCACAATTCTTTTCTTTTAAATGATGCCCATATGTTATTTTCACATGGCAATTCATTTACATACACTCATTTATTCAACACAATGATATTCTATTAAACATAATAACTAAAAGTACAGATATACGAGTCTGAATGAATATCATTCAAACACTAAACACAAATCGGCAAGTTTGGAGGAGGTCGTCGAATGCTAGTTTGAGTAGTACGTCCATTCTTGACAATAACCACAGAATTCATGCCCCAACTAGTGTGGCGTTCTAAATGACAATGCATAAACCACACTCCTGAAAAATAAAAACACATGTAAGTCAAGGGTAAGAGTAATATAGTGTGTTAATGCATCTTATTTATCATTTTAAGGACTTAATTATCACTTTAAGAACACAGTTTACCATTTAAAGATTAATATTGTAACTTATTTTTTTTTTTTAAGAAAACTATAAGAGGACTCATGTTATAACTTTAAAGACTTATATTAGTACTCTAATAACTCATTTTATAACTTTAATGAGATCAATTTTTTGTAAGTCGACACTCTTCGATAGAGATCAAAGATCAAGACTTGCACAGTTGCACACAATTGAACAATTAGTTCTTGATAAAGACTTTACGTCATTCATTTAAAACAACGAGAGTTCATTTGACAAATTAATTCGACATAATTTTCAAACCTGCATGTGCTTTGTGATGGTTTGATTGTGGGTGTGTATAGTTCAGATCGAACATCACACACGAAAAATGATTGTGTCGATGTATGTAGTTCAAACCCATCCTATCTTGTAGTTTAATTGTGATATATGGAGATATAGTTAGTATCCTAAAACCAAACCCTAACCCTAATAATTAAAGCTTAAGTGAAGCTCTACATACCGGGATTGTTAGCAACGAATCGAATGGCAGCCCATCCATTCTTGGGAACTCCAACAGTGTTGACAAGCGGTGGATCGACCAAGTTGTAAGTGGCCGGAGAAGTGGTCTTATTCCAGTTGCCGTAAGCTGACCCGACCACATAGAAGCTGTAACCATGCAAATGCATTGGATGGTTCTCTGCATTCCCGACATTGGTCCCTTGGTACACTATTTCAACTGATGCCCCGTACTCGATCACCTTCACCTTTGTCCCTACGTCCGGTAATAGATACACATCTGTATCAACTCCGGTGAAGTTGAAATACACCGGCGGTTGATTTGGGAAATCATCTTTGTAGACACCATTTAAGTTCCTGTGAAGATTATCAAAATAATCAGTTCATGTTTTGTTTTACTAATTGATCGAATTCTTGGTGCCATTATATGTACGAGAGGTGACCCAGGAAGCAAGGCGTACCTGTAGTATGCTTGCAGTATATCAGTAGTGGGGGTGGTGAAGCTGATATTGTTCAAGCTAGCAGCCAGCCTGTTACCATTAGGACCCCCGCATGTCACATTAGCCTCACAAGGTAGTTGGTTCACAGAGACAGTGATTAGGATTCTTTCGGTAATATTTTTGGGAACACTGATCGGATGCTTCTTGCTTGCCAAGGCCCTTAACTGGGTCGTGAAGTTGTCTGCACCTTCTTTGTCTGTGACAAAGGGAAGTGACGGCATTGGAATAGTCGATGGGGCGGAAGTTACGTTCGTGTAACGGAGGATGGCCGTGGTGGTGGTGTTGTCGAAAGGAGCGCCTGAGTCGAAGAATGGGCTGGCAGCCATGTAATAGTAACTTGGGGTCTGGTTTGCCGTTAGTAGAATGTCCATAGTTTGGCCAGGAGTTATCATTATGTAGCTTGTGACTATCGGCTTTATGTATGATGCGTCTTGTGCCACCACGGTGATGTTATGTCCGGCAATTCCAAAGAACATTTCCTCGTTCATAACCCCGTTCACTAACCGAAGAAGATAGGTTTTGCCGTATTTAACACCAAGAGTGTATATAGTTTCTGCAATATATTACGAATCGAAGGAAATTAATTTTTAATTTATAAGAGCATCTCTGACGATTACCCTATATTTTGATTTTAAAAACTTTTTCTGTGCATACTTTAATTAACAGATTTCTTGTCTTACAGACGTCATTGTCGTTGTTTTCTCTCTCATCACGTTTCCTATGTTAGGGATAGTTTTTAGAGAATATGATGTTATAGAGCTAAACAACCAAATACAATAGAGAAAATCCGAAATATAGGAAACTAGTGTACAAAAATTATTATGATGTTTTATCCTTGTTGTACTGTGTCTCAAAATTTTAGCACTTTATTCTTAGTGGTTTTGACATAATAAATCATCAAACAAGGTTTTTTCTCATAGATCGACATACCATTGGAGCAATTGTATAAGGCTCCTGGCCAGCCATTGATGGTGAATCCAGTGGACGGGTCAGGGTCACTTCCGGTAGCCGTAGCTTCATCAATTAGTTCCTTTAGGTCTGTATCGAACCACTCTCCTACGAACACCAAAAATTAAAGACAAAAGGCGATTACTAATTATGAACTCTTAATTAGTGATTTAATACCATATCTCAACTACTAGATTTATTTCATTAAAAGATCATAGAGACAAGTTATAGTATACTGTATATATACCCAAAAAAATTGTTTGTTGGGAGTAAGGCTCGGGAAATGGATAGGTCTTTCCTATCTCAGGTAAGATAACAATGTGGCCGTGGACTGTGGCTCGTGACCAGTCGCTATGTGCATGCCACCATAGTGTGCCTTCTTCATCTGAAAATATAATCTCATAAGTGAAATTCTTTCCTGGTTGAATTGGACACTGAGTTATATTTTCCGGACCATCTGACCATGGATTTCGCGGTTGCTTCACTCCATGCCTGTAGAAAAGTTCAAGCATATATATAAAGTCATATTTCAATCATATAGCTGAGAAGATAGCTAGAGACGTCACCAAATTTAGAAACAGTAATATTCCCAAACTTTTCTCCAAAAAATAGGCAAAGCTAATAATTCGTTTCTGTTGTGTTTGAAAGGGGAGTTAATTCATTTCTTATTTGTGAAGAACAAATTCTATATTTTAGTCCAATATGATATTTGACTTCATACATGGAAAGAACAGATATATTATATATGTTGAACGGAGAATCATCGACTGACATATACTGATATACATATGACAGTCGAAAATTCCTCAGAATAGGGAGTAGTACTTCGATCTGCATCTGAATGACCAGAGAGAGAGAGAGAGAGAGAGAGACCAGTGAATGGTGACACCATATTTGCCATTGTTAAGAACATTAACAAAAGCAGTGTCTCCTTTGCGAACATGAATGGTTGGACCTGGGAACGACTCATTTACAGTGAGCATCGGCTTTGTGAAACACAGTCTTGTAAAGTTCGTCTCCTTCAGCTGCGCGCAGTTAACCAGAATAAATGTTACTAAAGGAACAAATTAACATATTATTTGTCAGATTAACAAACTAAGAAACATATTATATCATAGTTGATTGATAATATAATATATCCTTACAATAAAGCTGTAGTGGTGGACGTTAGCAGCCATGGAGAGGAGAAGCCCATCAAGGAAGAAAGTCCCAAGGAAGAAGACGAGTATGCGGCAACCCATTACTTGGATGACAGGAATTTCCTCTTCTGTTTTCTTAACTCTTGCACAGCTGCAATTGCTTTCGTTTAAGTGTTGCAGCTATATATGCAAAGAGGAAACAAATTAACCGTGTCTGGCAGAGAGTAAAACACGACTTCTGTTTTCATCTGATGAAGTAATTAATAACGTCTGTGTGCATGCTAAACCTTAAATAGACTTATGAAATAACCCTGCAATCACAATAAAGTTATTGATTATAGTATAGGAAATTAGGGTGTCTCCCGTAGAGGATTGTGAATCAACAATTGCAAATATGACTCTAAAAAACTGAACAGACACTAGACAAAGATGCAATTAAAAAATATAGCTGGAGAAACTAGACACACTGACGAAGACATACACAAAATTTGGGGGAAAACTATGCAGTTTTGCTATGCTAACAAAATTCAGAAAAACGACGGACAAAATGATAAAAGACAGAAAACTAAATTTGAGGATTTTGGTTTTGAAAATCAAATAACGAAAACTAGCTAGGAACTACTTTCACCACTAGACAATGATTACACCTATGATGTGTTTACTAACATGTTCAATTCATTCGGATATCCTTACTCAAGCTAAGCCAATGATGTGTTGAACTTAACCTATCTATCCTTCTTACTTGGTACATTAAGAGAATGATGTTTTCAACTTAACTGAGGGCACGTTTACTAACTTAGAATATAAATTATCATGAATCGGTATCAATATATAACAATCGATATCAACAAGAAGCGGTATGAGAATATTTCATACCATTATATTGTTTACTTACCATAAGGAATCAAAACATGAATGAAACTAATTACGATTGATGTTGTTTACTTACCATATAGAATTGGAATTAAAACTAGTTTGATTACTAAAATACCCCTACAAGAAATGAATTTAAAATACCCCTAAAATACAATATATAAATATATATACAGTCCCCTTCCAGAGTGGGATCCCGCTTTGAAATTAAAGTGCGGGACTCCTTATTTCGCTCACTTTCAAGTTGTATTTCCACATCTCAACAGTACAATGTCTAAAACATAGTGTGTAGATCATTTCTGCAAAGTTTCATCAAATTTGAAGATCATTTGAGCTTCCGTAATCGTAATTTACACGAACGGATCTGTTTGGACAATTTTTGTTCTGTTGATTTATTTAATCTAATTCGGTACCTAAATGATCTTCAAATTTGATGAAACTATATATGAATGATCTACACACTGTGTTTTAGACATTGTACGGTTGAGATGTGGAAATACGACCTGAAAGTGAGCGAAATAAGGAGTCCCGCACTTTAATTTCAAAGCGGGATCTCACTCTGGAAGGGGACTATGTGTGTGTCTATATATATATATATATATTAGGGTTGGTTAATTTAGAAATATTATAATTATGTGAGGATATTTTAGGAAGAAAAAATTGATTTCATTACCTTGATTATGATACTCATCTCTCCCCTTGGGTATCAAATAAGGGGTTTCGTCAGGAATAGATTCCTGATATTCCTGATAAGCAAGTAAGACCTACATCCATTCCAATACATTGACTTGTTAGTAAACGTCAGAATTCACCTATTCCGGAATCAATTATACCACTCTCAATTTCATTTCAGGTTAGTAAACATGCCTTTAGCATCTAGAATGAAGCCTAGAGTGATGTTCTCGCACAGCTCTCACATAGAAGTCATTAAGGTCTAAAAGATTATAAATAAGGCTAAGCAATGTCGGTACTGATGTTGTCCTAATCTACCTAGACATTGATTTATGTGAATGAGCTCAAGTCACTCACTCACTGCTCTAGAATGCAAGTAGACATAATGATCATACAAAACATTCATAGCTTTACAACCTAGCATGCATACTAATGTTGGCCACCATCAATAAACATACAAAGTTGATCAATGATATAACGATAAACCAATGAATATCCGAAATCCATGGAACAAATTAAATAAACGCCAACTTCATAGTTACACCACCATGTCTAGGGCTTGAAAGCAGCCCCTAACTAAGGGAAAATTAGTTACTCATCATCTTTGAAAACACACAAAAGAATTTCATGAGGTTTGGAAGAAAAGAAAATACTAAAGATGAAAAACAGGGGAAATGATTGATCTTCTGAATCTGAGAGATCGATCTTTTTTGGGCTCCAAACTTTTCTTCTTCTCCTTCAATTACTTGACGGCTCCCTCTTCTCTTCTTCTCCAGAGCTTTTTTAACGTCTAGAAACCCATTTTATTCAACTTCATGACTCTTCAATTTGTTTCCTTGTGGATCTTTAACTCCTTGCTCCAAAGAAAAGTCATCATCAAATTTTCTAATTGGTCTGACAACAATTGCCATCAAACATCCAATGAAAACTCGCCTTGTCATTAAATTTTCTGCATAAATCTCCATCTTTTGGATTAGAGAATCGTCGGTCCATCAAGAATCCAAAGTGAATCAGAATTCCTCGCAATTTTCTTTCTTTAGCCTTCTTTTCCTAGTTTGCTTCGGACAACCTAATAAACACACAAACAAATAAATTATCTAAGAATAACACAAAATTACAAAGAAAAATATAGAGTTAAACAATAATAACGTAGCATAAAAATGCTCGTATAAGTGCACACGACGTAACCAACAGTCTAGCTAACCAACCATTCAGGGATGGATCCTAGTTAGAACAACCTGGGACTCAAGTCCCACCCAAATATTTTGAAGAAAAAAATGACTTGCATATAGGTGTCTTGCTTTCTCTTGATCATATCTTGATTGCAAGGTTTTTGACCAACCTAAGTGCCACTTTAGCCCACTCCAGTTGCCCAACTAATGTTTCATTTGTTTTTAATAAAAAGAGGGATCCCTATTCAAAATTAAATAAACAAAGAGATAGACAAATCAACCACATAGATAAGAAGTCTAAAAGTCTAAAACTTTAGACCAAAGAAGAAGTCAAAAACTCGTCTCTCTCTTGGGGTTGAGTGATTGAATTAATCCCTTGAATTGACACTAAATTTCATCCTTTTTCAAGCCTGAAGGTAGTTCTATCCCCGAATAGTCTCCATCTCATTTGTAAATATTTAGTGAGATGCATATACATCTATATGTTTTAGATTGTATTGACATGTTTTTTAGCTTCTTTTATGTTGCATATACAAAGTTTACAGATGTTTTATATAAGCATGCATTCAAGGGGCAAGGCTCACTACGGCCCTTTTTCTGCGTGTATACTTTTTTTTCTCTCGTGCCGTCGAGCATTTTATTATTTTTTTTAGTGAAAATTTAAGTTTCACCCGGTTTGAATTTCTGGATCCGCTTCTGCATCCATTCATCCATACATGGTACTATGGGTGGCAGTAGCTAGCTATTCTAAATTCACCTGCATGAGCTAGCTATGTAAGTCCCCATTCCCTCATATCTAGCATGGTATGTACGTACATACTATGGTTGTTAATAAAACGTCCATATGCGTATATGACATATGACCTGGTAGGAGATGAGCAATCAGATTGGCACCCCTCTTTGATCGTGTGACAAATCTTCACGTTTGGATATAAGATAATCCACACCACTCTAATTTCATCATATATCAAGTTATCAAGTAAGAAGTTTTTGATCTAGCTTGAGCAGAAACTGGTCGTTACACCAGAGATCATCAACACCTAGCTCCCTAATTAATTTCATCATAATTCATATATCACACAATCCTTAAATCATACAACATAAAAATCAAGACCTCTGTTTCCAGAGTACCAACCAACTACATAAAGTAAAAAAAATATGTCGTACGAAGGTAACACACCAATGTATACTTGTTTCCAACCATTGTATGAAGCAAAGCTAACATGTTACGCATCCTCTGGCATTGCCATCAGCAGACATCAAAAAATTTGGTACAACTGTTTTTTTTTGAAAGGAAATTTGGTACAACTGTTGAGTTATCAGCGTCGACTGAATTTTAGTCACACAACATTGTTTCACCGTCGTTTGACAAAATCAATCATATGCAGGAGGAACCAAATGAAGGAGGAACCCAGTGCATAATTTTTTTGCGAAGCAATTGTACTTCAGCTCTAGCTAGCTCCCATTGTGAATCCGAAGCTTTGTTCTATCCCAAACGCTTTTGTTCCTCTCTTTCAAAATTCCCCATAACAAAAACATTAGATCCTCAAAGTATTTATGTAAATGCTTAGCATAGAAGTTGTGATAAAGTGGTTTTGAGTTCACGTCCAAAATTAATTGGCTATGGGTGGAGAGACGCAAACCTTTATAAACCCATATGAGATGTCTCATATTCCCGATATGAGATTTATATCTCAACACGCCCTCGCACGTGTGACGAATTTTCAAGCTTGACACGTTGACATGGAGTTCATGTAGCCATTGGGCTTCACACTTTAGACGTGGGTAACCCGCTCAGATACTATGATAAAATAGTCTTAACTAGGTTCACATCTAAAACCAACTCACATATCTTTGATATGGGATTTATATCTCAATAAATTGAGCCACTCAACAAACATCGTATCAGCTTGCACAACTAAGCAACTGTGGCTGACCCTTCTATTCACTTGTAGTGCTACACTAGCCAAGCTGAACAAGCAATTACGACACAAATGAAGTGTAGTTTCAACATCACATAATAGTGATGATGCACACACTTGGGAGTCCAACACCACATGCTAGAAGCGAGACGGTCTAAAGATGGAATGATATAATTACACACGCCAAATATGCATCTTGGCAAGTGATGGTATAATTACACACGCCAAATATGCATCTTGGCAAGTGACGGCATCTTGACACGCCAAATATGCATCTTGGCCAGTGATGGTAACACCTTTCCAGATCTTCTTCCAGAAATCACTTGCGACACCAGTATTAGGCCTTCTAGATATAGAGAGTGCACAAAGGATATCCTTTGTGACGAGAAGCAGTCTTTCAATCGCCCTCCATCCTATTCAAACACTAGCACGAACTATCCCCAGTACTAGCCTCCCGCTTCCTCAAAAGAGAATATATCTCTAATCATGCCTAGTTTTCTTCCAAGTAGATACATCAAGAAGTCTATGGCTTACTGATTACTAGCAACTGATTAATTAAGGAGAAAAAATCGTCAATATATGTTCTTTTATCATGCACTATTTTAGT
>NC_020492.1:13319672-13328521 GCF_000184155.1 Fragaria vesca subsp. vesca | reverse complement strand
TTTTTTTTTTAACTTTTTTGTTATAAATTCTTTTCTTTTTTTATTGAAGAGAATTCAGGTATTTAAAAATAGCATACGAAAAAAATAATTTAATATATATATATATATATATATACACACACTTTAATTCAATCTTTAAAATGACCTTGAAGATTATTTGTAAAAAAATATAAGTCTAGTCAAGGATAACATAACTCTGTAACTACTTGGTGTGGTAAGCTGGTTGGTTGAAAGACTTGTCATGCAACCCTAATTAAGTCTAGTATTTGACTCTAATCAACTCTCACCAGTCCTGGTCGACCATATCATATTTGAGAGCCATTTGGGTTCGCATCTGCGTATACGGCGTGGAATAAATCTTGGTCTGGTTGAATACCTTCATTGACCTTGCTGTGAATAGTAACTAGGTGTATGGATACGTTACTCACTCGCTAATGTAATTAATTAAGATGCATGATTAAACTTACTTGTTATCTACCTCGACAAAATTAAAGATCGAAGATAGTGTAATTAATTAAATAATATTTTTCCCATTTGTGATAATGTACTTACGTCCACCTCTAACATACAATTACTTAATTAATTTGTATGGAATAATAATTAATGTGTGAAAAACATGTAGTCATCAAATCGAAGGATAAACGAGATGATTTTTATCTTTAAGAAAATTTAGTTATATAGCTTGCATTCCACTTTAATCTTATAAGACGTTTTCCTAGTTCAAGGCTAGGTGCTGATCGAAAAGATGTAGTACATATATAGTACTTTGTACTTCAGAGATAGAAAGTGCATGTGTACTATAATACAATGATATAATGCATGCTCTATAAATTCAATAGGCACTCTTCATCACTTTGCCACAATTGCAAGTTCGATCTCAAGCTTCTCATACTCAGTCGATCAAATCAGACAATTAAGCTTCGATCCAGTCCAGATAACTTTTGTTCATGCCCTTCGAGAAATCAAAGGTAATGTCAGAGTTTATATTTTACACTCTAAAGTATAAATCTTGTATCAATTTTTCTTTTATTTTATTGCATAAACAACTCAAATGATGTAACTAATCTATCTTGAGCCAAATACACAATCATTACCGACAATGAGCATTACGCTTTTAAAATGATCGGTATTGGGTTTGTTTTAAAATTCTTTTGATTTATGTTTTTTGTCATCATTTAACAAATTTTTTTTTCTTTCAAAAACATAAATCAAAAGGAATTGAAAACAAATCCAGTATCAATCATTTTAAAAACGTAATGCTCATCGTCGGTGATGATTATTCTAATATATTAGTCTACCTATTAGTTAATTCTAATTGTTTCCAGTGCATGCCATATGCATACCTGTAATATTCCTGGTTTTGTAATATTGTGACTCGGTAGCTTGCCTCCGTGTAAAACTATATGCTCTTCTTGAGTGACAAGGTATACAAATTGAGAGATACATACAGGCATATAGCTAGTGCGTTTTGTGACTTGTTCGTTTTATATAGATGCATCCAGGCAAAAAGACATGGATCATGATCAACGTGCTTCAACAAACAGCTTTTACTCCTCATTTTACATGATTGATGAGCTGCTTCTGGTACGTATTGTCGTTTGTCATGGAATTAACTTCTGTGGAGGCACTTGACTGGTAAGTTTCCGTCACACAATAAGAGCTAGCACTGCTTAATTCCCGATCGATCCTAAATTACCATATGCAACGTCTATTCATGAATTATTCGAAAGCTTTCTGTAGTTTGTATTGGAGTGTAAAACCAAACTACATTCGACAGCTTTGGAATGTTGAGCAACAAGTACGTGGATCTATGAGTAGCTAGCATAGCAACACCACCTCATGGAAAAGCTGTGATACATCAAACCATTAATTGACTATTAGTGGAAATAAAATCATTGGACTTTAGGGTTAATTAGGGTTCGAGTTAGATCAATGTCGTGAGTGATCAATTCAATGACTCCACAAATGAGCTGCAAGTATAGTGAGGCAGATCATGATGGGAAAGCTCAGACCACTCGAGTTTGGGTGCATGGACCATTGGACCCATTGACACATGCCGTTAAGAGTAGCGCACATGCCACTTAAGTTCGAAATAATATCCAAGGTTGAAGCGAAAGAGCTCCATGTTAAAAATGTAGTTGTTGAGGGTGACGTGACTCCTCTCTCGTCTTAATTGTGCCGACAAAAAGTTTTAGTGCCATTGGAAGCTCCTTTAAATTTTCCAGGATGGATATTAGAATAATTGCCAACTTGTTTTGATTACATCACTTTTCATCACGTGTTTCGCTAAGCAAACTTGGTTGTTATTGCCTTCGCCAATCTGAGAAACAAGTTCTCTAAGAGCAAGTCTACCGGTGGGAAAAAAATTCAACCCAGGTTAAATCCACATAGATAAAGTAACCCAGCCTAAATTTTTTTGCTTCCACCCATATATGAGATATCTCCCCAATTCAACCTAGGTTGCTTAGAAAATGAGCAAACTGACCTAGGCTAGAGGAGTAATCCAGCCCGGGTGAGTTCTGTCCACCTCAGCTTTCTGACACAGCCTCTCTTTCTTCGACACCGGACGAGGCCTGGTACACTCGCTGCCGGGGTGGCGCAAGGCAGTGGCACTGTTGCTGTGCGTGCGGAGCGACTGGGCGTGAGGAGGAGGCTGTGCGTGTGGAGGAGGCCTGGTGCGTGCGGAGGAGGCTGGGCGTGCGGAGCGGCTGGGCGTGCGATGAGGCTGGAGTTGTGCTGCTCGCCGTCGGAAGGTGGGTGCTCGCCGTCGGCAAGCTAGAGCGGCAGAGCAGAATTCATTGGGTGCCCAGAGCAGAAACCATTGGGTGCCCAGAGCAGAATTTTAGGGTTTTTTCTTTTTTGATTTATAAATTTATAGGAAAAATCAGTAAAAATAAATAAATGTCATGAAATAAATATTTTTTAAGCTTGACTTGTTACTTAAATGTCATGAAATAAAAACATTAATTTTAATATGTCATATAAATTATATTTATTTATACATAAATTACTATTTATTTATACATAAAACGATTAATTGTATTTAAAAATGTATTTTAAAATTCAATAAACAGTCACTGCCACTTGGCAGCAATTTCACATTTTAAACGGGTGGAAACTGCTGCCCAGTCACAGTGACCCAGATTGACCCAGGTCACTTAAGTGACTCAGGTCATTGTATTTATTCTAACCCAACGGGTGAACTTGCTCTAATCATTGTTGTTGTTAGTTAAACTTTGAATTTTAACATCTTTGAAGCAGGTTGTTCAAGAGGTTTGTTTTTGTAATTTATTAACCGTTTAATATATCAAAAAATATATCCAAGGTTTAAAGAGAACACGTATAAGAGATAACTATACATAAATTGTACATATACGGTGAGCTAAATTTTTGTGTGCACACACCATATTTAGTAATATTCAAGATGGAAATTAAACAAAAAAGTTACATACAGTTATCGGTTAATTAGTTGTTAGTGATTATCATGGCAATTTGTAAACCGAATAAAATAGCTTGTAGAGCACTCTTTGCTAGTTAGTCTTTGATAAAATCAATTATTTTCTTACGGTGTTCTCTTGATGTATATTGTATTATGGATTTAGGCACCATGTCCCCATTTATTCTGTAGTGTATATTAATTCAAACTCAGGGACACCCGCACCAACACTTATTGTTATATTACTTTTTTATTTTTTTATTTTTTTAAGTAAAAAGAAAAGCAGAAAATTAATAATTTTATTAACCATTGTACATCGAAAAGAAAAAAATATTGACAATTACCATAGTGACTAAAAAATCACATTACATAATCAATTATTGGTCGCATAAAGAGAGGAAAATACGACACACAAATAAAAAGAACAAAAAATTTACTGTTCGAAAGACTAAACTAAGCGCAAATTGGCAAGTTAGGAGGAGGTCGGCGAATACTGGTTTTCTTCTTGGATCCGTTCTTCACAATGAGTACTGCGTCCATTCCCCAACTAGCATGACGTTCCAAATGACAATGCATAAACCATACTCCTGAAATATAAAACAATTTTATTTGTCATTGACAAATTACATGTCCTATTCTTTGTGGAAATTAAAATTCGGTCTTCAAAATCAATATATGCAATAAGAGATGGGGGATTATGAACCTGGATTATCGGCAACAAATCGAATGGCAGTCCATCCATTTCTAGGAACTCCAACGGTGTTGACCGCTGGCGGATCGATCAAGTTGTAAGTGGCCGGAGAAGTGGTCTGATTCCAGTTACCATAAGCTGATCCGACAACATAGAAGCTGTAACCATGCAGATGCATTGGATGGTTTTCTGGATTTCCAACATTAGTCCCCTGGAACACAATTTCAACTGATGCCCCGTACTCGATCAATTTCACCTTTGTTCCCACTTGTGGTAACAAATAAGTATCCGAATCAACTCCTGAGAAATTAAAGTAAAGTGGCGGTTGATCCGGGAAATCACTGTCGAAGACATTAGGTAAACTCCTGCATAATATTGTTAATTCAAAGCCAATTAATAAATTGATGTCTCAGTATGTACGTTCAAGTAACCATGCATGTAATATTTGTTACCTGTAGTATGCTTGGAGTATATCAGTCGTTGGAGTATCAAAACTGATATTGTTCAAGCTAGCAGAAAGCCTATTACCATTAGGTCCACCACATAAGCCAGCGCCAAGTTCACAAGGCAGCTGATTCACGGAAACTGTGATGAGGATTTGTTTCGTAACATTTTTCGGCACGCTAATCGGATGGTCCTTGCTTGCCAAGGCCTTTATCTTGCTTGTGAAGTTATCTGCAGAGATGTTGTCCGTTTCAATCGGAAGTGTTGGCATGGAAATATTAGCCGGGGCAGCAATTACGTTTGTGTATTGGAGAATGGCCGTGGTTGTAGTTTCGTCATGTGGAGCTCCTGATTCGAAATATGGACTAGCAGCCATGTAGTAGTAGCTGGGAGGCTGGTTTGCTGTTAGTAAAATATCCATGGTTTGGCCGGGAGTTATCATTATGTAGCTGGTCAGTATGGGCTTGATGTATGATCCATCTTGAGCCACTACAGTGAAGTTGTGTCCGGCAATTGCGAAAAACATCTCTTCGTTCATGACGGCACTGACTAGACGAAACAGATAGGTCTTTCCGAACACAACCGGCAGACGGGATATAGTTTCTACAACATAATTGAACAAAATTAAGTAAATTTCCACTGTACATACGTTGTTGATTTTCTGTTGGTAATGCAATATTTACACAAAAAGCTTATTGACTTGTGCTAGCTAGTATATATTGAGTCTATTTTAAATAAACAGAAATTGAATGTTCGGTGCGAGATAAAAACTGAAATTCCTGAAGAAGTGCTCGATAGCATCACAAAGGAATTACTATGTATAATGCTTTTATATATGCATATATGTACCGGAGCAGTTATATAAAGCTCCTGGCCAGCCATTAATGGTGAAAGCATCGGACGGATCTACGTCTCCTCCGATTGCCGTGGCGTTGTCGATTAGTTCCTTCACATCACGATTGAACCACGAAGCTGCAAGTATGATACAAAGCAGTCACACACTGATCGAAATTAAGATGAGAACATAACAATGTACGTATAGCTAGAGGATTAGACAAGGTAAAAACAAGTTTACCGAGCACGACGGTTTTCTCAGCATAAGGTTCGGGAAAGGGATAAGATTTCCCTCTTTCAGGTAAAATAACAATAGGGCCATGAACGGTAGCACGCGACCAATCACTATGTGCATGCCACCATAGAGTTCCTTCTTCATCAGAAAATATGACTTCGTAGGTAAAGTTTTTCCCCGGCTGAATTGGACATTGCGTGATGTTTTCTGGACCATCTGACCATGGGTTTTGTGGTTGTTTCACTCCATGCCTATAAATCGAGACAAAAACAAAAAAACCATTTCAGTTTTCGATTACATTTAGCATATTAGATTACCGGGCATAAACTATTTTGCAACATGGAACATATGGTTATTTTAATATAAGTAAATGTAAATTAATGCATGTTAGACACATTTGGATTTGATACCCTAGATGAATGTTTATGCATTTCTAGTGTACTCCACCAGGGAATAATTGCCTGCGTTGCATACGCAATTTACCAAAAAAAAAAATTTAGTCCTCCCTCATGCCCCAGAATTGTTCAAACTCGACCCTCGTTCCATTCCATGAGAGTGAGAGAGAGAGAGAGAGAGATACCAGTGAATGGTGACACCATATTTGCCGTTGTTGTGGACATTAACAAAAGCTCTGTCTCCCTTGCGAACAGTAATGGTTGGACCTGGGAACTGCTCGTTTACAGTCAGCATTGGCTTTGTGGTGCAAAGTCTCGTGAAATTGGTCTCCTTCAGCTGCAGTTAACCACCAGAAGATGCAAATATCGCTCAACATAAAGAAACCTACCAAAAATAAAACCAGCAGAAATTTTACTGCTCATTATCGATCTGATCGAGTACTTACAATAAAGCTATAGTGATGAACGTTGTAAGCCATGGACAGGAGTAACCCATCCAGGAGAAAGACCCCTAAGAGCCCTAGCATGGAACCCATTTTGCTCAATCCCATATTGATAAACCAACCTAGCTCAGCTCAGCTTTATAACTTTGAGCTTTGCGTTCAAGAGGTACGTATATTTATGGTCGAGCTTTCAGACACAAACCTTGTCTGGCAAATTAAACATAAAAAATTCATTCGAAATATATGACTTTACTCAGTTAACACCTTCTATTCCAGTAAACCAGCTTTTCAAATTTTCAATCAACAGTCTACGGGGGAGTGACTTTTGTTAATTACCCAGGTTCATGAAATAAAAGTAAATTAACTCTGTTCTTCATTTTCATATATGGATGTGCATGCAGCTTCTATATATGCTAATTAATTTATGTATGTAATGTAATCATCTATCTCCTTTCTTGAATTACTATCAAGTTTTTTGAATCGGGCAAAATTTACAAATGTGAAGCCAATTGCCATGGTTCCACATGCAAACGGAAGAACCATAAAATTTTATATATGTGTGGCATGACCATAAAAGTTTGATTTTCATATAAATCATATTGTTTCTACTTTTTATTATATTTCATTTTGGGCGATCGAGTGATCGATCGAGCTGGTTTTCTAAGCGTAGGTAACTTTTGTTATGGCCTATTACTTATTTAAAGTCACGGCTAACATATATAGGATTCATTGATTTAAAACTTAAAAGTATTAACCTTCTCACCCTACCCAGAACCAATTAAAGAACTGGAATGTATCAACTGTTAATCCAGAAAGTGAAAATAGAGGCATGTTGATGTTGGTAACAAAGTAATTAGTTTCCGACGTTCTATACTTCGTTTTCCATCTTTTGTTTTTTTTTATTAGATTTTTTTTTTTGTTCAGGTAAATTACAACTGCTTGATTAGAATTTATTTAGTTTCATTTCAGGAACTCACAACCTCTCATTTACTAAAAGGAATACTATGTTACTAGACCAAATAGTACTTCATAATGAAAATTATAGTGCTGTAAAATATAGTTTTTCTGTCAAAATACTTATTTGTAAGTCGTAAATCGAGTCGTCCAAAAAGAAAATATACATAAAGAGTGCACCGATATTTACAGACAATTTCTATATATATGCTTAAGAACTCGACTATCAGTATCTAATTTGTTTGTTATGCGCCTTAGCTTTTTAAACACTTGCCGGCATGCTATCTCGAGCTCCTTGGAAGCTTCTGGATTATATAATTCATTACCGTGTGCCGACACCTAAATCATTAATTTTCTTTTCTATTTTTCCCAGAAATTAGTTTTCAGTTCTTCAGAAGATGTTTAGGACATTTCTGATGCTTATATATTCTTTTCATTCTGAGAGTATATTGTAATAGCTGTATGGAGGAGCTTTCGGCCTCAAAGTCCGCCCATTATCAAAATTCTAGGGTTTGGTTAATTTAACTAGCACCATATATGTTTTGTTGAGTGTGCTTTTAGACCTTTCGGCTTTTTTATAGACCATGTTGAGTGTACATTTAGACATTTCGACTTTGCTTTTATATATAACGTTTAGAATAAAATATTACCATCTTTTGGGAAAGATTGTTATTACAATCCCTTAAAACATGTAGCCGTACAATGTTAGAATCTAAACTATAACTTCAACAATATCATTTGTGGTAACTAAAAAACTATGTCACGGCTCACCAACGATATATTACAAATTTATAATGCTTTCAAATCAACTTTTAATCATGTAATTTAATGTTTAACGTACATAAAATAAGTCATCCAAATAACATGCATTACTTTAAACAGCATTATTAATCATCATTTTTGTATTACAATAATTGTGTTGGGGTTGGCAGAGTTCCATTTCTGAAAGCAAGACGAGGTTAGCTATCTTGACAAATTCCTCCACGTACCGATGAGTTTGCCATTTTCGATCGCTTGGAAGGATACCTTGATTGAAAATAGCCAATATATAAATCAAATGTGCCGTGTTCGCAAGCTAAAGCTAATGAGATATACACCATCGATCTCTCTCTTTCAAAAGAAAAAAAAAAGGAATATATCAAGATGAGATCGATCGAGGTTGTGCCGACCACATGATACTAATCTTAAACTCAAATTAATTGCCTCGACCACATGTTTAACTAACAAAATCTCATATTATCGAAATAATATTATGTTATATCTGCTGATAAATAACGGACGTGACGTAGTAGTAATATTTTGTTGCTTGACAGCCAAGCGAAACATTTGTTGCTATGTTTTGTTTCCAAATGTACACTCTTCATGCTTCATTACCAATTAAGCCAAACAATATATATATATATATATATATATAGTA
>NC_020492.1:13318040-13319615 GCF_000184155.1 Fragaria vesca subsp. vesca | reverse complement strand
AAAAAAACGGACTCGCCGGGAAGGGAAAGTGGTCAGGGACGCTGCTGGACTCTTTTGGGGTGGAGGCGTGCAGTCGTTGGCGCCGAACGGAGGGACGTGTGCACTTTAAGGAGAGTGCGCACGTGCACTCTCTATCGTTTTCGTATATCAGGCCGGATGTAGAGCACACGTGCGCACCGGCTTAAAGTGTGCACGTCCCTCCGTTCACCACCGTCCGGCGCCGACGACGGCATGCCTCCACTCCAGCAGACTCCAGCAGCGTCCCCGATCACTTTCCCTCCCCGGCAAGTCTGCCGAATTCCAGTTTCTGGCGAGATCGACTTTATTTGAAATTTTAGGTGATCTCGCCGGAAAACTGAAAAAAAACGGACTCGTCGGGGAGGGATAGTGGTTGGGGACATTGCTGGAGTCTTTTGGGGTGGAGGCGCGCCGTCGTCGGCGTCGGATGGTGGCGAACAGAGGGACGTGCGCACTTTAAGTTTCATCAAATTTGAAGATCATTTGAGCTTCTGTAATCGTAATTTACACGAACGGTTCTGTTTGGACAACTTTTGTTCTGTTGATTTATTTAATCTAATTTGGTACCCAAATGATCTTCAAATTTGATGAAACTTTACAGGAATGATCTACACACTGTGTTTTAGACATTGTACGGTTGAGATGTGAAAATACGACCTGAAAGTGAGCGAAATAAAGAGTCCCGCACTTTAATTTCAAAGCAGGATCCCACTCTAGAAGGGGATTGTATACATATATACACACACACACACACACAGTTCCTATCAAGAGTGAAGCTTCACTTTTAAATTAAAGTATGAAGTTCCTTATTTGACCCACTTTTCGGTCATATGTCTACATCTTCACAGTTCAGTTTGTAGAACCTAATGCATAGATCATTTCTGCCAAGTTTCATTGAATTTAATGATCGTTTAGGTTTTCATAATCGTTATTTACATAAACAGTTCTGAAAAGACAGATTTATGGTCTGTTCATGATTTAATCTAATTCGATATCTTAACAATCATCAAGGTGGATGAAATTTTACAACAATGATCTATTCATTAGTATCAATAAATTGAACGATGAAGATGTGAAAATATGACCGAAAAGTGAGTCAAATAAGGAACTTCACACGTTAATTTAAAAGTGAAGCTTCACTCTGAATAAAAACTGTATATATATATATATATAACCGTTTGAGAGCGGACGTCCGCAATTATGTTAAAGTGTGGATGCCGGCTCAAATCAACTCCGGCGGTACCGATCGACAGCTCTTCTTCCTGGTTCCAAAAAAGAGGTCCATCTTGAGCTTTTTCTCGCCGGCAGACTCGACGGTGATGAGTTTCGAAGCCGGGATTGAGCTTCTTCAAGTTTCTGCAGTTTTTCCGGCGTCGGACCGTCTCATTTAACTTGATGGTAATGGCATCCAGGATGCCAATGGCGTATGAGGATGGAAGAAGAGCTGCCAATCGGTGCTGCCGGAGTTGATTAGAGCCGACGTCCGCACTTTAACATAGTTGCGGAAGTCCGCTCTTGAACGGCCCTGTATGTGTGTATATATATATATATATACAA
>NC_020492.1:13313385-13317733 GCF_000184155.1 Fragaria vesca subsp. vesca | reverse complement strand
TCTAGTTTTCCGGCGAGATCACCCAAAACTTCAAATAAAGTAGATATATACAGAAACTAGAATTATCTCGCCGAAAACTAGAATTCGGAAGACTCGCCGGGAAGAGAAAGTGATCGGGAACGTTGCTAGAGTCCGCTGGGGTGGAGGCGCGCCGTCATCGGCGCCGGACGGTGGCGAACGGAGCTCCATGCGCACTTGCGCACGTGCGCTCCACATCATTTCCGTATATATATATTCGATAGATTGGATTCCGATTTGAGGTTGAAGGTCCCAACGATGTCGACGGTTTTGAGATTTGGTGACTCCGATTTGGTTGGGTGGTGGGGTTGCTGGGGATGACGGTTTGGTTGACTGTTCGGATTAGGATCCGAAACAACGACGTGGGATGGGGAGACAATGGTGGGCCGGATTTGAATGTTGGGCTGGAATTAGATCCGGGTGATACTGGGCTGATTGCTAGCCAGGGTCTGGTTTGACCCATTGATTGTGGGTCGCTGGTCCCCATTTGGTGGGTCTCTCCCACAAGCAAAAGAAGGATGAGATGGCCTAAGCTTTAATTGGCTTAGATGTGGAGGGGTACACCATAAAGGTTTCTAGGCCCTAAACATCTTTGTTGATTGTTCTTAAATTGTGTGGTATCATGGCACTTTGAGTCTTTTTTCTGTAGGTTTTATTTTGTTAGTGAAAAAAGCTAGTGCACTCGGCACTTGCTGGTAACATATATATTTCTTTTTGCTTTTTTTTTTTTTTGTTAGTCTAGCACAAGTGTTTTTTAGTATTTGTGGTTAGACTAGGTCTAGTTGTTTAACAGCATTATGAGCAGTGGATGTAAACCTGGGATGATCATTTGTGACTTTCAAGCTTGATCTAGTAAGATCGTTGATTAATGGACGAAACTTGACTCATTTTCTCTTAAAATAAAAATAGTTGATTAGATATATTTTTATATATAAATGAATAACATTTCAAGTGAAACAGATCATCCATGACCACACAAGATTGCAATGTAAAGTGATTTAACTCAAAAGAAAAGAGAAAACAAACAAACACACCTAATGAATGAAGAGCTAGCCTGAATATTTCTCATGCATTCATGTAATGTAATAAGACACATCTTATATTGTCCCATAAACTATTGTACCTTGATTAGTTTTGAAGGCACCAGGGTTTTAATAAGTCGATGACCATATAAATAATTTACAGACATATAGAAGTAGATAGAAAAAAGAAAGTATTTCTCGAAGACCCAATAAAGAAAGGCCACCGTCGGTGTAAGTTGTCATTAAAATCGTTTTTGAAACCAAGGTTAGGTACCATTATTACCAAAAGTGTGGTACTTATGATCGATCATAACGTTAGATTAGGTTGGGGAAATGGCTCCTTTATTTGAATAATGACGGCACTTTACAATGAGGCTCTCTTTGTCTTGGTAGGTAAAAAGTGTTCTGTTCATCCAAGTTAAACTATGTAGCTAGCTAGTACACTGTCCTTTAATTAGAATAAGTGTGTATCATATGCGCGCAGCGAATCTTTTTTGTTTGTCTAGTTTAACTTGCATTAGGGTTTTCCACGTTTAAGTAATTTTGTGTTTAATTACAAATCTAATAATTAAGGTGATGATGAGCTATATATATTAAGAAATTTATAGTCAATCACCGCTAAATTTAATTTCAAAATACAGTCCACAACAGCTAGGACGGACATACGCAAAGCCACACAACAGCTGAGCTAATAATTAAGCAGACATCGATGTTTAAATTTTGTGTCAAGGAAATTGATGCCCGGCCGGCCATCATATATATGTAACCTAATTTTCTCTCTAAAAATAGACCAAGACTATTTTTAGAATAAAAAACAAAATAGACCATTATATATATAAGGCTTCGAATCCTTCCTAATATATATGGGGACACTATATATAGGGTATACGCAAGAAGGCTAGGGCACGTTTTTATTTTTGGACGTGTGGGGTCATTCTTTAATCAGTCTACGTCTTTGGTTGGCAACTTGGCATCAATCTAAATGATGTTTCTAGAAATGTCCCGTAAACAACACAAATTGTATACGTGGCCTATTAATTAACATTTTTAAATATGAATATATATGTAGGGAGAATGCCATTCGTAGTCACCACATGCATTAATTTCCCTGTCTGCCAGGAATAAGATACGTACGTACCTCTTTTAACTTGTGAAGAAAGTTAGCTGTTGCCAAACACGGAACCAGGATTTCAAAACAGACTGGACTAAATTTTTTTTAATAAAAAGTTTAAATTTTAATTAAATTAATGGTTCGTAATTTAAATAAAATCATTAGATTATGTATGTTTTATTATTACATATACAAAAATAATTTAAATAATGCTTCTTTTATTTTTTTTGGTTGATATTTGTGCATGTATGTTCCAAAAAAAATACATGATGTTTGACTTCTTTTAAGCTTTTATATGGGCTAGTGCTTATATATCTTTTTATTTTATGTATCCCTAACCTATCCTATGTGAAAAGAAAGAAAAGTGTCTGGGCTACAGCCCAAAGAGGGTTCTACTATGGTCCTTGCCTGGCTGTTGCTATCTAATTAATTAGTAGATATTATATTGGAGATTTCGAGTCCTTAATTAAGGAGCTATCTAGGCTCTATCTAATTAATTATCTAATTAGGTGATAATTAAACATACTCATGTGGAATATTCGTTTTTTCTTCGTATAGAGATACTAGCTACTTGGTTTACATATATATATAATTGACTCCATAGATAATGACCTCGAGCTTGAGTGACTCCAATCGAATCGAAATGATGACGACACACAAAAATTATAATACATGAGTGGAATATATATATGTAAAATGTGCCTGATTTAGATCAATACCCTTGATATAACTTTTTTTGAAATCTATGTTTTATATTTCAAGTGATAAATCGGGTTTATTAAAAGCTGACGATAATATATTCAGGAGTTAGGAAACTCAAACAAGTAAGGAATGCTAGACCTGGTAAACAAAGCTTATCCCCATTCTTAATTTTCATCATCATCATCATCTGATGCGTGTTTCATTAGTTAGCTAGATGGATTAATTAAATTTCAATAAGTTTGGTTATATATTGATGATCAGGATACTCGCGCGCATAGAAACTACTAGAAGAGAAATTAGATAATGAAGAATGAGGAGAGAGGAGAGCATGTGAACCTTCTTTATAAAAGTGGAGTGCTACCCCTCTCCACACATACAGTTGTCATGTGGCATGGCTAGTACAAACGGGGGAACCTTTTAGAATGTTCTATTTGCCCTATCATAAGAAAATTAAAACAAAGTACGTAAAAAGTGGGTCTTCATATATATGTCAATCTTCCGCATCTGCTAATTAAGAGACTTGCGCGTCCACCATCGGGATCTGAGTGGGTCGGGCCGTGCCGAGAGCTCGGGTCCATGAATAAGTATGATGCGAGCGGTTGAGTCCATAACAAAATACTATCTTACCACAACAGAAACAAATGAACCTATATATGATCGATGCGGGGCAACATTGCTAGCGATTCATTGATGCAATTTTTTTCTAACAAGCTGGCTTAAACATGTGATGCATATTGTTTTCATTTTATATATATTTAGGATGATCTAAAGCTCCAAACCCAGATCATGCAGTACTAAATGAACATGACAGTTGACGCTGGCAAAATTTAATTTAAAAAATTGTGTGTGATATATATAAGGAAAATAATTTGGCAAACAGAAATTTACCCCAAAAGCAGCTCCGATCTCGATCATTTTACAGCTGTTGATTCGGAGTGGATTGAATTCTTTGATCTAAATAAGACTAAAGCGAAGAAGCTAGAAAATGGCAGAAGGATGAAGTTGAGGGAACGACTGATTTTATAGCATAAACGCAGAGATTTTGATGCAGTACACTGTGATAATATCAAGTACAATACATACATGCTTGTACTACATCTTTTCAGCATGCACTTCCCTATCCACTTCTCAAAACGAAAACAAAACAAAAATACATCTTTCTCTATCCATGTCGGTACTCCCCCTTAACTTATGAGTGTGTGTCTATATATATATATATACACACAATGCTGATCAGGTGCGGACGTCCGCACCAAAGTTTCGGAGCGGATTTCCAGTTTTACACCACTTCCGATCGAATTTTCTCAAACTTCCTTCTAGACATATCTAGATCATCTTGTGTAGATCATTTCTGCAAAATTTCAGCCAATTTGGTGATCGTTAAGGCCCTCAAACTTGCGTTTTTCTATTATATACCTGAGGGCCTTAAGGATCACCAAATTGGCTGAAATTTTGCAAAGATGATCTACACAAGATGATCTAGATATGTCTAGAA
>NC_020492.1:13295566-13313365 GCF_000184155.1 Fragaria vesca subsp. vesca | reverse complement strand
TATATATATATATATATATATATATATATATATATATTACCCTTCGAATCAGGGATCTCTTCTTTTGGGTCTCTTATAGGGATAGCCCGCCAGCCGTCTGATCTGTTTTAATATATTCAAAGGCTGAGATTAACTCAAGGTACTTAACCCATGTCCAAGCCTAGTTACCACCTTCTTCTTTTTTTTGGTTATCCAGTTAACACCTATTTGTGAACTCGATGAAAACGAAGTCGCAATGGTGAAGAAGAACAATCGAAGCAAAGAAGATGAAGCTAACGTCCTCGACAGATCTCCCTCTCAGCATATGAAGACAAAGGTGTCTCCCTCTCGCCCATTCATAGTTTCATACTGTTTTGTTATGTATCAAATTACTAAGCCCTAGACTGATGGGTGTGATTTTAATGGATCTCTATGTGTTGCCGTGTTGGGTACTCGATTTAAGGAGAATTATCAAAACTTTTTACTGAAATAACCTTAATTTGAATGATGAGGATCTGGGTGTTTTTGCTATACAATTTTAGGGTAAGGTGTGTCTATTGCCATCCCACAAATTATTTTGTTCACCCCACATTCTCTTCACACCCCACTTATACATTTTTAATTGTAAGTCTACTTTAAGGTAGGTTATGAATGTTTTTATCTCCCTCTAGTTCATGCAAGCATTTGAGCTCAAATAACTTAAGCATACTGATGCTTTTAATGTGTTTTTCAAATGTGGTCACTACTGAAAAATAGCACTTAGGCGACGGAATTAAAAAATTCCGTCTCCTAAGTGGTACTTAAATGATGAAATTTTCTACTTAGGAGACGAAACAGTTTCCGTCTCCTAAGTTGTTCTTAGGAGACGAAATATTTTGATTTCCGTCGCTTAAGTATTACTTAGGGGACGGAATATTTTTATTTAGACGACGACATTTTGAAAAAATAAAAATTAAAAAATTTATATGAATCACTTAGGAGACGAAACTATATTTCGTAGCCTAAGTAGAACTTAGAAGACGGAATGTTTAAAAAAAAAAAAAAATTATGAATCACTTAGACGACGGAAATAGAACATTTTGTCGCTTAAGTTCTAAAAATTTGAGCGCCCATCTTCCTGCGTAAAATTTCATGAAAATTCAAACCAAAATTTTTCAAAACATATCAATTCTTTTAAATCATACACTCACCAACCTTATCAATAGAAGGAAACCCATATTTTCCCAAAGCTCTCTCTCTCTCTCTCTCCAAACCATCACTCTCATGCCGGCCTCTCTCTCCATTCTCACCACTCCTTCCTCCGCCGCCACCTTTAACTGCACCACCCCCACCAACGCCGCCTCCAACTATTACGCGCTCATCGACTTCGTCCCCACAAACGCCATTACTCTCAACGCAGTCAAGACCCTCTTCAACATCACCCGGCCACCTCCGCACCCTCCTCAAAGCCAACAACCTCCCCCTCTCGACCCGACCCAACGCACCCGTCCCCGCGGCCAACAAGCTCCTCGTCCCCTTCTCTTGCACCGAGCCTCAGATCTGGGTCCGATCTTCGCTACCACAGACGCCGCTGCTGCCACCTTTCTCTCTCTACCAAACCTTCCCGCCGACCCACCACCGTCCCTCGAAATTTCAAAGGGGTAAGAAATCAAGGTAAGTTCTTCAATTTTTCTGGTTTAATTAGCTTTGGTGATAAATTTATGTGTTTTTGTTTAATTTGATTTTGATTTTAATTTTGGTTAGGATGTGATTGGTATGATGGTGGTGGCATGGTGGTTATTTATACGGTGGTGGTGGTGGTATATTTGGGGCAGATTGTTGGTATGAAATTGAAAGGGAGATACTGTATTGTACTTTCATAGGGTTTATTAGAGGGCAATGAATTTGTGTATTAGGGTAAGAATGAGTATCTGTTGTGTATAATTGGCATGAAATTGAAAGGGAGATATTGTATTGAATTTTACTGACCCTCAGTAGAAGTTTACTGCGTTTACTGGGGGGGGCAGTAAACTTCTACTGGGTTCACTAGGGGCCAATAAAGTTGTTTATTAAGGTAAGAATTGATATATGTTGTGTGTTGTGCCCCTGAAATTGAAAGGGAGTTATTTTTTGCAAGTTTACTGATCCCCAGTAGAAGTTTACTAAGGGGCAGTAAACTTTATTTTTTCCATATGTAGTTTATAAATGTAAGTTTTTACTACTATATGCAGGATGAGAAGAAATTCAAGACATTTAGTTGTGACTTCTGAAACCTACAGTGGTGGTGGTGGTGGTATTTGGGGCGGTCGGAGTGAGTGGATAAAAAACCTGCGTGGCGTTTATTTTATTTTATTTTTTTATTTTTTTTCAGCATTTAGCAACGGAATTCAACTATTCCATCTCCTAAGTGGATAATTTTTTTTATTATAAAATAAAATTCGTCGCCTAAGTGCTTAGGAGACGAAAGTATTCCATCTCTTAAGAACCACTTAAGAGACGGAATTTTAGGTTTCATCGCTTAAGTGTCTACCTCACCACACTTAGGCGACGAATCCTCCTAAGTACTTAGGAGACGAAATCTGTCACTTAGGAGACGAAATAATTTCGTCTTTTTTCCAGTAGTGGGTATTGAGCAGTGATTTAGTAAACAATTTTGCCGCATGCTCCTCAGATGAAATTTGATTCACTTTAATCTTGAGGAGAGCTTGTTGTTGTCGATTAGGGCAATATATGCTTAGCATTGTCAACCTTAATAAACTATTGCCTTATTTGTCCGTTGCACGAAACATCATCTTCATAAATGCAAGTAAGATTCTCAATGGTACTTCAATTCAAAACTTTAAACCACTTATTTTCACAAATATGTGTAATGATAGATCTCAACCCTAAACATTCATGAACAACTTAGCGTAGAATATTAGGCTTTGCATAGCTTGAGGAAGTAGCAACAAGTTTTTGCTTGGTCGGTGAGCTGTGGCTAGTTGGTTCGGTAGGTTATCTAACAACGTTAAGGTTATGAGTTTAAACCTCACTAACGTATGTAAAGTGCGTGAGTTATATAATAAAATTTAAAAAAAAAAAACCAAAGTTTTTAGCTTAGTAGACCTCCGAAATATGACCATGTTTTTTTTGTCTTTTTATTTTATAATATAATAAATATATATAATTAGTTTGGGAACGACCTTTGTGTTGGTCAAAGAGGTACTCGACATCAACAAAACCTAACAAAACATCGCATGCTGTTCTGAAACTAGGCTTTTTTGGACCATCTCATTATTAGAAGAGTATGTTTATTGTTTTGGTGTAGGAAAATGCTTAAGACACCAAAAATTTATACCAAAACTCTATCCCAAATGATGTGGCACTACCACATCATCTCCTACATGGATTAATTTCCATAATTTATTTTTCAGTTATATATATCATTACAAACTTCCAATAGTAAAATATTTTCTTCTGCTAATTCGTGAGTGCTATACTCAACACTCAACCAAGTTTATGTGTGAAAGAATTATAGCAATTATGCTCCCTTATTGAAGAAATATTTCATGGTGTGAGTAACTCTTATTGTTAAATGATTTAATTAGAGGTTTGTTCCAAGTCCAATTGGAGATGACTTCTTCATATCAGGTTATTAACCTTATTCATGAACGTACGTCAGGTATTATATATGGACAAACAATCTAACAATTTGCTTAGTACAAATCCCACAAACTTCATATAATTACAGTGGTAATTCCAATTATATTGGGTAGCCGGTCGTAAAAAGTTAGGATGCGTGGGAACTGATACTATCATCAGGTGAAGTAGTTTTTTTTTTTTTTTTTTTTTTTTTTTTTAGAAAGAAGACGTTTTTCATGAGAAACAAAGACATAAATATAAGAGCTTTAGAGCATACAATCTACATAGATCTCAATCAGTCTGACAACAACCCATTGGTAGATCTGAATAAAAAAGTGAAGGCTTGGATGGTGATTTATGGGACACAAAGGCGTTGAATGATGAATTAGGGTTCTTCTTGTTCCTCTTTTTTGATTTTGTTTTTCTAATATTTTAATTCAAGAAACTGTTTTTTTTTTTAGAAGAAGAAACTGTTTTCTTAAATTAGCCAAAATCCATGTCAGCATTATTGATAAATAAAAGCGTTGAGGTGGCTTATGCCACATCATTTGGGATTCAAATTTTGTAAAATATTTTGGTGTCTCTAGCATTACTCTTTGGTGTATAGTCGGTATAGATATATTCCTGTTGTTATGAAACATTTTCAAATTTGTAAAAGTTGCAATGGTTCTGTTACAACACAAGCGTAGCCCGAGATGATTTTTTTTTTTTTTGGAAATGAAGCCCGAGATGATTAAAGATTGGGTAATTGAAGATTGGGCCTTGTTTAGTCTTTTTTGTTACGTTGGGCCTTGTTATGTTATGATGATTATTTTGCTACTTATGTTCTTTCTTTTAAATTTTTTACTTAGTTTATTAAAATCTTTCAACACATCCCATCCTTATATTATATAACAATAAGATTTAAACCAACCTCATATGTATATGTCAATGAGATTCGAACTAATAACCTCTACAATCAATGAGATTTAAATATGTTAGTGAGATTCGAACCAATAACCTCTATAATGTAAGTTCACAGGTCGCAGCCATTTTATTACGTATAACCAATGCTTTCTATAGTTCTGCGTAGGTTTCCGCAACTCAAAGCAGTGGAGGGAGGTGACATTATGTGCTCCATCCGACTTTGGATGAAGGTTGAGTTGACTTTCAGACCCTAAGACGATATCATAATTAATTGACAAGGTGAACTCTATCGTTAATTACAAGACATTTGGTAAAAGTTACAAATGTAGAAATTTCCACTTTCAACCTTTGATTAATACAAAAATGTCGTCCTGTACAGACATTGTTACATGTATTCAGTATTCACTATATTAAGTAAGAAGCCCGAAAAATAGTTCCGAATGAACCGGGCACTTAAGCATGTATCGAGTTATTAGAAACCAACGTATGTCAAATGCTGTCACTGACTCCGGAACAAAATCGATGTTGTTGAAACCATATATCTAATTTAAAGTTCAGTCTCATTTAGCCAACGGCAGCTACCTCCGTGCGTGTGATTGCTCTCCCCAGCATCATGGCTTTGGGTTACATAGTTCTGTCCCACCTTTTAAAAATCTGGTGAAGAAAAAAAAACATTTTAGGGCAAAATCTTTTCAACTTGAAAACCATACCCTGAAATTCATTAGAAAATATATGAAAAGAAACAAGAAAAAATTAGGAGAAATCGCAATGCTTGGTAAACAAGATACTCCAACTGCTAACAGCTTCATTCATTATATACATGCCCAGCACAGAAATTCAGCTAGTAATATCTCTTGTATGAACAACAAATAAAAACAAGAAACCATGTCGATATGGAACAACAATGACAAGTTTAAACCCACTCGATCCTAATTTGACAGCCAGTATACAATACTACTAGCTCAATTACCTCGCAAAATTAAGACAGGAAAGTAAAAGGATATGGAATGGAAGTGCTAGAAGGAACTAGTTGTGGGAGAGCTGCTAACCAATTTATCAGTGACAACTGAGTCTGGTGAGAGCGGGGGAGGCAAATTCCTCAAAAGGCCAACTTCATCGGCTCCTATATCCAGGACCACTGCCTCTGCCACCCCATTTTCTTGTGCACCAAGATCTTCATTTTGGATAGCTTTCAAACCCTCCAGTACTTCTTCCATGGTTGGTCTCATATCTTTCTCCTGCTGCAAACACCGGAAGGCCAATTCTGCAACAGCTGTTGCCATTATCCTCACAGAATAGTCTTTGTCATACCCAAGTAGAGGGTCAACCAACTCATTCACTAAATGATTTTGAATTTTGTTGATAGCCAAGTTAGCCAAATTTATATCATGCCGGTGCCTGTTGGTGTCCACAGCTTGTAAGGATGATATAAGCTCGATCAAGACCACCCCAAAGCTATAAACATCACTTTTGTCAGTGAGTTGATAACACTGGTAATACTCGGGATCAACATAGCCAGGCGTCCCTTGTGGAGCAGTTGACACATGGGTCTGATCATTGGGAAACAACCGTGACAGACCAAAATCAGCAACTTTCACACAAAATTCGTCATCCAGGAGTATATTGTTGGTTTTGACATCACGGTGTATCACATCATTGCGATGAAGGAAAGTTAGTGCATCAGCTGTCTCTATGGCGATGCTCAATCTAACAGGCCAGCTGAGAAAGCCAGATTCCTTTCGTTTTCCATGGAGATGGTCAGCCACTGTTCCGTTAGAAATATATTCATAGACAAGGAGGAGTTCTCGGCTACGTCTTGAGGTGCATCCATACAGCTTCACAAGATTCTGGTGTTCGAGACGTGTTAAGATCTCAACCTCATTCATAAACTGCTCCACCCGTTTGAAATTGTTTTCATAAAGGCGCTTCACAGCAACTACACGACCATCATGTAGCTTACCTAAAAACAAATAAGAAAATATATTTTACAAAGCACAGGGATATTGGTAACTGATAGAGATGCAAAACGAAGTATTTCTAACCATAGTAAACGGTGCCAAAGCCTCCATCACCGAGTTCTTTAGCAGGGTTGAAATTTTCGGTGGCTTCCTCTAATTCAGCATAGCTGAAGACCTGAACTCCAAAGTAAGTGCTGGCTTTCCCAAGGTCGGACCTTGATTTTGAGGTGAAGGAAGGATAAGAAGGGATGCTCTCAAATTGTGAGAGACTAGTCGAGGGAGGAGCGGTGCTTTTGCTTGTAAGTGGCGTGGGAATCTCTTTGCTTTGAGCTTCTGCTGCACGTTTCTTCTTTCGCTGGAGGCAATAATATACATAGAATCCCACGAAAATACCAAAAAGGATTGCACCTCCAACAGCAAAACCTGAGAATAGGATATAATATTGCTCAATTTTCTTCTCAATATCACCAACTCATGGAAACATTACAGTATGTTATTATTGAAGTTACCTATTTTTATACTTGTAGACTTTCCTGAAACAACAACAAAAGATGAATAATTGTTAGTTGAAAGCTGAATACTTGTTTATCAAGATAAGTAAAATTCAACTGTATCAGCAGATATGTATTAGATATTGGCTCTGCACGAATAATATATATATAGAACTTTTCTCAGGTGCGGACGTCCGCACAGTTTTACGGTGCGGATTTTCGTCCGTTCGCCACCGTACGGGGCCGGTGAGGGCGCGCCTCCATCCCAACCGACTCCAGCAGCTTCCCCGACCACTTTCCATCCCTGGTGAGTCCGCCGAATTCCAGTTTTCCGGTCAGATTGACTTTGTTTGAAGTTTTGGGTGATCTGGCCGGAAAATTGGAATTCGGCGGACTCGCCGGGGATGGAAAGTGGTCGGGGAAGCTGCTGGAGTCCGCTGGGGTGGAGGCGCGCCCTCGCGTATATATTTATTATATATATATATATATATATATATATATATGTGTGTGTGTGTGTGTGTCATAAAAGGAACATGTGGAATCAGTGTCTAAACTATCAGACAATGAGATTGTAAACGCCCGTTCATCAATTATACACTCTGATACTACCTGATGCAGGTTTATGCAGAGTATTGATACAGGGGGGTTGAACTGGGAATCACTCTACCGGATAACGACGGGTTTTGGAATCACTCACTGAGAACACAAGTCTGGGGAACTAAAAGATTACATCATTTTCTGCCTCCAAAAGACTACATGATATATCTATGAGACGTAACATAAATGAAATTCAAGTCTCAACAATCGGTAACTTAGATATTCCTTTATTTTATTTTTTGAAAGGAACTTACATATTCCTTTAAGCATTGCTTATTTAGAAGAAACAGTAATTCAATGATTTCTAACAATTCCACATTTCCAATGATCATTGATTTATATTTAGCTGGCCTCTTGACTATGGAGGAATGAGGATCACTATGCAAGAGACTATGAGACCATAAGACTAGTGAATGATGCTATTCCAAAATATGGATTACTCTATAGGAGAAACGCAATGCGCAAAAGATTATTCCTCTTTTGTGTCAACAAAGAAAAGCGGATTGTTTATATCATACTTTTGTCACAAAGGAGAAAAACCAAAGAACAGTAGTATAAACTGTGATCAATCTAAACTCGAGACCTTCTATGACTGTTAACTTCTGGCCAATAGGAAAATGGTTTAAGGTTAACAATTCTATACCTATGCTGATATTTGTGAGTAGAAGAAAAACGAAGAAAGACATATAAAGTGGACACATTCCGAAAACACTAGCTGAAATAAAAATCCAGAACTCACTAATTAAGTCACCAAGCTATGCAGGCTTTGAAAATTATCACTAGATGAACCATATATAAGTTAATGAAAAGTGAACGATGTTATAATGTTATATGCTAGTACCAGATACCTGCTGGGTCACACAGGCGACCACCACAAATGCAAACGGGCCGGTTTGAATCGGAGTCAAACCCACATTCCCCATTTACATTAAGACACTTCTTGCACTGATGGATGTAGGGATTAGTATAGTTAGCAATGAAGCCATCCATGATTGATTGCTCAAACAAAGACCGGTTGGCAACGAGCTTAGCCGCCGTGATTTTAAGAATCGGCACCGTAATGCCAATAACGCACTTAAATGTGCTCATAATTGGATCGAGAGGAACCGGACCGATCAAGTAGTACGCATCATCAAAAGTCTGATTGATATCACAGTGAAACCAATTCTCAGGCTTGGGCACAATACTAGTAGAATTGCAACCGTAGAAAATAGTAACATCTACGTTATCATCCTCACTGAACATGAAGGCATCGGAAGCAACACTTGAGTTGGCGAATTCATGCGTGCAGGTCTCGTTCCAGAGGTCCATGCGGGCTAAGCTCAGAGTTTGAGCAGCTGGGTCGAGTGTCAGAACTCTGTAGTTGAGCGACATGATGGTCAGCTGCGGCAAGTCGTTTATACAGTTGATATGAAACTCAGGAGGGCCGCAGTAGGCGGGGCGGTCGCCGCCGGTGAAAGGGTAAGTGAGGTTCTGGAGTGTGCCACAGTTGAAAGTCTTTGTGCAGTTGGAGAGGTTTGAACTGGAAGAAAGGGACGTGGTGAAGTTGACGCAGTAGAAGAAGACGAAGAAGAAAGAAAAGATGGTGATGATCGGAGAACCCAACATTGGGAAGCAGAGAGAGAGAGAGAGATGGCCTTGTTGTTGGTGACTAGTGAAGGTTTGAGGTTTGGTGAACTGAGTGGGCGGCCATACAGGTTTGACTTGGACTGTTGTGAGTATCGCGCAGCTTGTAAAGTTTTGGACGCTGGTCACCAAATCTGTGCTCTCATGTGCATTTTCTTTCTTTAATTATTATAGTATGAATAAATATAAAAACTAATTATATTTTTCAATAATTGATGGGTATTTTGGTAATCAAAACGCTGGCTTTATTCTTTGGTCAAATAAAAGAGGCTGGCTATTTGTTTAGGAGAATTCCTATTTGGTCTTTTTTTTTTTTTTTGAAACAATTTGGTCTTCTGAAACTGCACAAAAGAAAGGATGCACTCTTTATAACGTCACTACTTGAATTTTGTATTTGACATTCTATTTATTTAGCTGCTAATAAGATTTTAAAACGACTCTGATTTTGTTATTCAAAATCCTTAAGAAAGGTTTTTTTGGCCATTATGAAATGCCAGCGCCAAACAATACGACCCCAAAGAAACAAAAGAGCTGAGGTAAAAAGAAAGAAAATTTGATTAAATGTGTTGCACAAAAATAGAAAATGATTCTAGACGTAAAGAAACAAAGTATTATAGACATGTAGAATTTTGGAGTTAGTTTTTTAGATGCATTATAATGAAAAAAACTTACATTGCCGTATGAGATTTGGCCTATGCATAAGCGGTGCCGTAGTTCTATACAGATAACATGTCCATTTCGGCCAAACAAATGTTAAACCAGAGTAAGACTAACATAACTATGTTAGTGTACCATAACGTGATCACCGATGGTTCGATATGAGTGACTGGCATATCAGATTGCTCTATCATCAATCTGGCTTTAGAAATGGCTAATAGACTCAAAGAATTCATGGGAAGAACTAGAAGAAATTAGTTTGCTTGGTGGCATTCATACCTGCGCAGTTAGAGGGGTTAGGTCCATCCTTGCAATAACAGGTAAATTCAGTTGAAGATGTATTGTAGCCGCATTGACCACCAGAGCCCTGACATTGTTGGCACAAGTTATTGCTTGCATCCCATATCAAATTGAAACCGGAATCAAGCGCGTCGGCTAGATTTTCCTCAGATGTATTCAAAGCCAAATCGGAAGCTGCCGATTGAGAAACACGCACGGTGACAGTTGTGTTGCACGTTCCAAAGGAGCTACTGATGTTGGAGATCCCGAAATCGGTGAGATCTTCCGTGACATAGTAGTTGATGGAATTGGCAGTGGAGTTTATGGTGCAGTTGAATTGGCTGGTAAGTTGAGGAGGGAGAGGAATATTAAGAGGGGGGCAAGCATAGAAGAGCAAGAGTTGTTGAACATCCGAAGCAAATTGAAGAATACGGGATGATGAATTATCTATGGTGGTGGTATTGGTAAGGGGCGTGGGACAAACATTGTTCCAATAATCGGCTCTAGCAACAGTGAGAGTGCTTTGACTCTGGTTGATAGAAAGGACTCGGAATTCTTGCTCCCGGATTGAGATAGTCGGGGCATCACCGCTGCAGTTCAACCTGAACTCCGGGAAGCCACAATAGTCGGGCCGGTTTGATCCCCAGAAAGGGTAACCGATGTTCTCCAACTTTGCACATTGAAATGATTGGCTGCAGTTGAGGTACCTATCATCATCGACGCCCAAGGATTTTGGTACCCCAGATAACAACACAGCTAGTATTACTAAGAGCTGCAGGAGGAGAAGATAGGGATGCATTTCTAGAGAGAGAAAGAGAGGGAGAGAGACTGTGTGCTTTAGTTGGATCTAAACCTAATCAAAGATGAAGTCGTGCCTTCATATCTCAGCTGATGGGTGATTACAAAATACAAGTCAGGATGGAGCTTAGTGAATACAGTTTTTATTTATTCAGAAATAAGAAGGTTCTGTTGGCAAGGTTAAGAATTGATGGTGTTAGTCAATGGAAATGATGGTGAACTAGATCATTTTTTGGGTCAACTTTCAAAGCGGGCGGACTTGGCACGAAATATTTTGTATTGGTTGTTGAACAAATCAGCCGCCTTAATTGAAAAGTGGGTAACCTTTCACTTTGGTTACCTAAAACTCGATCTATCTAGTTTAAGCTGCTTAAAAGCTTATAAAACAAACACAAACATATTGCAAGGATGATCAAGTCAACAGCTGCAGGGCTGGTAACTTACTAGTTATTACTAATGAACTCCACGGTCAATAATATGATACGGATATGACCAAACAATCTTAAAGGCCATGTGGGAGGTTAAACGATTCAGCTACCTAAATATCAGCTAGAAGGGCATCTAAATCCTAACTGTGGTTACCAGTTGCTGAAATCAAAGAGCAGAAGAGATAATAATACATATTGATAGGCAGAGAGAAGCGTGGATATAATTGATACCTGTTGATGAATTGGTGGCTGAATTTGGAGGTGCTGAAGTTGAAACACATGTGCTTGCTGAAGTGCTATTTTGGCAATAGCAAATGAACTCAGCATTAGTAGTGTCTTGCCCACAAAATCCTCCTGAGCCCACACAGTCGTTGCAAAGAACAGTATCATCATCCTGCACATTCAATTCAAAACCACCATCTACCGCACTCTGGATAGTTGATGTTTCATTTTTGTCAAGTGCTTCAGCAGCTGCCGCAGACACTGGAACCACAACCACAGGTGCACAGGAGGCCAAGAGAGTTGGATTAGGAAGCTTAGCAATTTGATTCTCTGTGAGAAAGGAAACGGTCACTGTACTACTGCATTCATGCGTGATACTAGTAAAAAGTGACAACTCTGAACTCCCAGCTGCATTGCATCCGTAGTAAAAAGACACGTTTTGAGGGCCAGATGCATACTCAAATAGAGAGAAATTGAGGTCTGTGTCAATATAACTCGGAGGACAGAGAGTATTCCAGTAATCCTCCCTTGCAACTGTCACAGTCGGAGTTGGTGTAGTAGTGCTATTGCTCATGTCAAGAATTCTGAAATTGATTTTCTTCATGGTGATCATCGGGACAGTGTTGTTGCATGTGACCTCAAACCCAGATTTACCACAGTATTCGGGTCGGTTGGACCCCCAAAAGGGGTAGGAGATGTTGCTTTTGACGCTCCCGCAGGTAATAGGTAGGCTGCAGTTGCCATACTCCGCTGTATCAGCACACACACTTGATCGAAAATTGATAGACAGAAAAGAAGTGATCAAAAGCAAAGGAATCAAAGAGGACTGGAAGAGCACAGAGGAATTCATATTAGCTTAGCTAGGAAGGCTCAATGATCAGGAATCAGCTCATCACCAGTAACGAAAATGAAAAATGAGCCTGCTAGCTAGTAATATAGTTGCGGCGACACCAAGTCACCGAGTCTTTATTCATATGTAGTCCAACTTTGAAATATTCAATGAAGAAAAACTAACACAATGCCTCTTATCTCTGTTTTCTCTCTTTAAATTTTGATGTTCTAGTCACATAACACCAACGGCTACACGGCAAAGGCACCTAAATTGAATCCATATTTATATTCTAATTTCCCAACCCACTATTGATTTTGAGAGTATCGTCTCTGACGAGGGGCTGGAATGGTCTGCTCTTCCAGAAGCAAGGGAAAGTCAAATGTATGATAAAGACTTGGAAAATTACCCTCCAAGGAATAGAAAGCGAGCAACTTATAATCCAATGAAAGAATTTGACAATAAACATATAGAAGATTCCATAACTTGTGTGTACCTGAGGAGGGTGTAGCCGAAGAAGCCTAGGGTATTAGGTCCCTCCATATCCATATTCATTGAGATCGAAATGATCTATGATAGAAGGCCCCCCCCGCCGCCGCCTCCTCTGAACCACCGACTGCAATTCCGTCGTTCCGTCTTGGACCCCATTCTCCTTTTTGGATTTGGTGACTGGGATTGAGGTTTTTGAGTTTCGGCCGCTGAGAGAAAGATCTAGAGAGGCAATCTGCTACTGCAGAATGAAATTAAAGATTTGGGAATATTTCATTATGAACTGATTGTCTGCGAGGAGCCAGAAACACAGCTCCTCCTTATCCTTTCCTTTCAGTTTGATGGCATATCTCCGAGTCTAATCTGCAAGGAATGGGGTTCGGGGTGGAGGACTAAAATCTCCGCCATATCCTGGATATTTTGTTGAAATTTTTAATTTTTATATCTTTTCCATAGGTTATATTTACCATATTTTTAGTCTAATATACAACTTTTATATAAAATTTTAGTAAAATTTTCATCGATATTCGATATTTTCTCGATATATCTATTAAGAATTTCTTTCTTCGAACCACCGATATTTTCATAATTGTCAATATTTTAGTCCTTGGTTCATGTACATAGATATATTTTAAAAAATCTTACAAAACGGGTACGTTTTGAATCAAATTGATATAAATATTAGTAGTGTTATTTGTCATGCTCCGACTTTCTAGTATCCTTTCTAGTTTCCATATAGCCTTTTTCTGTTTTGTCTGTGCGCATCCTGTGTCAATCTAATCCTTCACACTTTGTCCTCATTCCTATGAGATTTCACCAACGGAAGCTATTCACACACGAGTCTGACATCTTGTGACTAACTGATTGCTTCCTTGCATGGTTGCCCTGAAGACACCCACTCAATTGATAAGCTTCCATGTCATCCCAACTTCTGCCAACCTTATAGAAGTGGCATGACAATATACCGAGACTTAGTTGATCTTCGCCTTTACTAGCAGGGTCATCGCGCGTTTGCTTGTGCACATTTCTGGCCTTGTGAGAACTACCGTTATGACCCACTCAGCTCATGGGCAGCTCCTGCTCGCTTCCCATCTTGTTGGTGTCTTTATTACATGCTCAAAAGGCTTGCTAGCAAGGCTCATTCATTAGGCCACCAACACACCAACAAGGCATGTTAGCGATATTCGCCATCATGGCTCACCTCCTACATATTGTCCTAACACATGTCTGGCTTGCTAGCATACTGCTTAAGTAGGCAACTCATCCTAAATGACCACCTTTGGCTTCCATACATCAAGCACGATGTCGCCCTTCTATGCTTGTAGCATCACTTCCCTTTGGGGAAGGTCAAACCCAAACTCATGCCCATCTCGCTTATTTCATGGCCAATGAGCATCATGAGTTCTGACATATCTACCATAATCCCACATGTTTTCCTATGTCGCTGGCATAAGGACCACCCACCTAGCTACGGCATGATACTATATCCACGAGACTTCGTTATTCGTGTTGATGCATACGACCCCTTTGTAATGACATCGACCCTATTCTTGGGTTCCTAGGATTGACTCACCTAGTTCCCCATGAAGGCCAATACCCTTTGTAATGACATTGACCCTACTCTTGGGTTCCTAGGATTGACTCACCTAGTTCCCCATGAAGGCCAATACTAAGGATGGTAGAGAGCTAAACACCAGGTGCCCCTCCATAGAGCCTATTATGCAAATTTTGACAATGAAGGAGGAAAAACGGAGGAGAACTATCTTTCATAATTAATTCATAATACCTCATAAAAATATACCGTTAAGTAAGTTGAACTCTTTTTGACAATCCGAATAACTTCCGTATTCAACGTTTTACCAAATTTCAAGCCAAAGTGCCTCGAACTAGAAATTTCACTTAATTACGACATTACCACTCGACATGCTAATCAACATCTCTTTTTCCTCTATGTTTGCCATTGACACGCCTCTCTTGGGCATCACCTCCACATAGTGTCATGATGGCACTGCCTTTTAGTGTGGCTCATGACACCCTCCCCCACTTACAACGTCAATGCCCTCATTGACGTGCAACCCTTCTCTTCTTAAGATGCTCTATAGGCATGCATATAGTCATCCTTCATTCAATGACTATTGTCCCTCTAATCTTGGAATTACATCTAAGGAAGACCTTCTCGTGCTCACGTACGAACTTTTCTTTAGAATGGTGTTTGGTGTAAAATCAATTTAAGGTTTTACAAACATTTTGATTTGATTACGCTATTATGTACTATGATTTTGAAATGTTAATATTGATAAAATGAATCCTAAGAAACTAAATAATTTTTGAAAATTACAAACATGTTTTATGAGCATCTCGAACCTCATTCTATAACTCGTCTTGAGTTTCCGAAATCTCAGGGTCGGCCCTGGTCGGGCTTGGCCTTATAAGGATCTATAGGACATGATAGGCGTATATAGACTTCATTTGTTTGACCATTTTCCTACCATATTTAAGAAAGGTGATGGGTTTTAGAACATGTCAGTATTGAAGGGCTAAATGTTATTGTACTTTTTTGTTAAAACTGTGTAAAGGAATGGATTTTCCAACTCAAAAAATAAAGTAAACCAAAGTATGCTCAAAATGATACGAAAAAGAAAATTACAAAGAGCAACCTCTCGAACAACCCGAGTTTACATTATCAAAGAGCAAGGCTCTAGAAGCCGAGCTAGAAATTCTATTACTCCACATGTGACCATCTGGAAGTTGATGTCATTCATGAGCCATGGCGTCCGCCACAAAGTTGGTTTCTCCATACACATGGTTGAAAGAAATAGAAGAGAAGGATCTTGCGATGTTCTTGATATCTTGAATGATCTTGAGCAGTCTCCAAGGGGTGCTAATTCTCCCATTAACAACATCTATTACCAGTTTTGAGTCGCTTTCCACTTGGATATTATGGTAACCTTGTTCTTTTGCTTTGACTAAGCTATCTCTTAGCGCTACAGCTTCAGCAGTTGGTATAGTTGTCCTTCCCAATCTTTTAACTCCAGAAATAATAACATTGCCTTCATGGTTCCTGAAGACATATCCTCCTGCAACTGAATTCCCTTGAACTGAGCCATCAAAATTGATCTTGATGTGTGAATTGAGAGCAGGAGACCACCCTATGGTGGTAGGAGTGGTTTGGTTGATTCCCTCCTCAATAACATCATCAGTGAGCAAGACTTCGTTCTGGTAACTAGTAGCAATTGCCACGACTTTTGAAGTTGTGACAATTATATCTTTAAAGACAATGTCATTTCTTGTTTTCCAGGTTTGCCAACAAAGAATAAAAACTTTTTCAAAAAGATTTTTATCATAAGGTTGATTAATGAACATTTCTCTAAAGACCTTCAAGTAACTTTCCTGCCAATCAATGGGACTGGAGACTCATGCAAGCCTCCAAACCTCAGTGGTAAATTGGCAGTAACCAAACAAATGATCAGCAGTTTCATTGTCATTGTCACAAAGTGGGCAACTATTATCATCAATAAGACCAAATCTTGAGAGTCTATCTCTAGTTTTTAATCTCCCTCTAATCAAGAGCCAACCAAAAATTTTAGTTTTACTTGGAATGTTAAGTTTTCAAATCTTAGAGATAAGATCAGTTTGATGATGCTTTTCCAAATTATCATATTGCAACCATGTTGCAGATTTAATAGAGAACTTACCATTTGTTGAGGGGCCCCAAATATACTCATCATGTTGGTATGTTACAGGCAAAGGAATACCTATAATTTGCTTGACAATTTCTTGATCTAATACATGCAAAAGCCTAGGTACATTCCAGGCTTTATTTGAAATATAATCAGCAACCAAGTCATCAATGTTAATAATATTTTTTCTGTCATTAGGAATAAGAAGAATTAAAGGTATCTCACATACCCAGTTAAAGATCCAAAACTTGTTGTTTTTTTCCATCTCCTACAATCCATTTTATGCCTTTAAGAATTAGCTCCCTTGCATCAAGGATGCCTTTCCAGGCTAAGGAGCCAGACTGCTTTTTCTTAACATTGAAGAAAGAGGCATGTTTAAGATACTTTTTCCTCATAATCTAAGACCACCAATTGTTCTCATTATTCATAATTTTCCAAGCTAATTTAGCAACTGCAGCATTATTGAAGAAAGCTGAGAGCCTAACACCCAGTCCCCCCCACATTTTTTGAAGTACAAACTTGACTCCAACTAACTGGGGGGCATTTGGTATCAGAACCCTAGAAAAAACCCGTTGCTTGTTTATCAATGGTTTTTGTAATTTTTGAAGAACATTTAAAACAAGAGATCACATTGATAAGACGTATTTGCATACGCATCAATTAACCCTGTCAACAAATCAATCGTAGTATAAAGTAAGCAGGGATCGTTCTAAACCGGGGATCCAACTACAGGGTAGATCCATCTAATCTAATAAAAATGTCGAAATAAGCATATATGGTTTAAAGGTTTTGATGATTTTGGAATAAACATTGAAAATAAATTCTAAATTACTTCTATACATATTTACATGTGATCAACCAACAATCATGCAAACACAACCAAACAACCATGCAAGAATAAAGAAGACGATTTCTAATCTCATTTAAGTCTACACCGTGAGCAAATATACAACCTAAATTCGATATGCACATAAGTTCCTACGTGGTTCCTATGACATAGACCAACTTAGAATTAGACTACGGGTTTCATTCAACATCGCGACACAACAAGCTCGGCTACATGCTCTACTTATTGGTCACACACATAAACTAATCATGCAATTACGTATCACATAAAGAATTTGATGTGTTTAAGCACAAGTCCAAATCAAACATAGGTAGAAAATCGGTGAAAAACAAAGACAATGCAACTTATCAACTACGTGTATCAAAGTCGAACTTTGGATGATTAACACATGCAATATCAACTACTTGTATCAA
>NC_020492.1:13288416-13295546 GCF_000184155.1 Fragaria vesca subsp. vesca | reverse complement strand
ACCTCAAATCATTGATTATAAATTGTAAACTTTAATTCATAACATGGCTCAAAAGTACTTCTATCTCATAGACAAGAATCGAAACATACTTAAGCAAATACCTAAAGCAAACAAAAACAAGAACAAACACATACCAATCCGAAAATAGAAGATGAAATACACTCTCAAAATATCCCTACTTGTTCTATTCTTCGAGTGCGCGGAGTCCTAGGCTATGTGCTTTGGACGAATGCTGAAGGTGGGATCGGATTGTGGTGTTTGGAGGTTGATGGAGTTTCGGCAAAGGCTTTGGTGTTATTTGCACGGGTTGATGATGATCTTCTGTCCTTGAAGTCGTGCTTTATATAGAGGAAAAACCCTAGAGAAATCGGCCACAAAGCCTAAACCAAATTGGTTTAGGATTCCTAGTTTTTCTCCCTTTCGGCAGAATGACCCCCGTCTGATGATTACGTCATAACTCCCTCTAGAAAATAGATATTGAGGTGATTCCAATTGATTTGGAAACTAGACTCCCGTAGCTCTCTATCCATATCTGGCACATTTTCTGATTCATTGTGAGCTGTCCTGTAGAGTCCGTTGAAGTTGACAGACGTGCACAGGAATTCTCCCGATTTAATCCGGATTTTCAAGGGCTTGGATATTCTTGAAATTCTGCCGAATTTAGATCTTCTTCTCCATATTGGACTTGGTTTGGACCTCTCCTTCATGGACTAGGCTTCGAGGAAAGATGGAATCTTGATCAAGACATGAATCCTGAGTAAACAAGGGTTTCCAACACTCAGCACAATTTCAACGCCAAATTATTCAAATCCGAAAATACTATGTATTCTAATACTAAAAACTACATATTTCTAAATTAAGCAATTATTCTACACTAAACACAAATATAAAGCTAAAACAACTAAATAGGAGTTAACAAAGGGTAAATAAAGGGTATAAACATATTAAGAACGTCACACTTTGTGCTCCTATCACACATGGTTAGACATACCTGAGTGGTTAGACTTAATGAGTGTTAATCTAGCTCCTTGCTCTTGACAAAGTTCCTTTCTTCCAACCAGCTAGCTTCTTGGAGATTCTCAAGAGCAGCTCTTTTGCATTGATTGGGTCCTTCCAAAAGATGACATTATGTATTCCCAAATATTTACCTATTGTACACTTTTGCTGTATACCCAAAATATTAACAATCTCCAACCTAAGATTAGCATGTGGGTTAGGAGAGAAATAAAGAGAGGATTTATGGAAATTTATCTTTTGCCCTGAAACTGAGGAAAACTTATTAAGAATTTTAGCAATATTCCTAGCAACCTTTTTAGTCGCTTTTCCAAATATGAGACAATCATCAGCAAACATTAAATTTGAAATTCTATGACCTTGGGGGGAAGAAAAAAGCCCAACCTGAGCTTTATAATTAGAAGCCACTAAATTGAGTTGCCTGATTAAAGGCTCCATTGCAAGAATAAAAATATAAAGGGAGAGGGGATCTCCTTGCCTGATACCTCTGGTTGGTTGAAACCAACCTTCAGCCTTACCATTAATAAGGATTGAAAAAGAAATAGAAGAAATGCAATTCATAACCAGTTTGATCCATTTTTCATGGAAACCAAACCTGATAAGACAATTTGAGATGTTGTCCCAATTCAGATAGTCATAAGCCTTCTCTAGATCAAGCTTAATAGCCATTGATCCAACTTGTCCTTTTTTTCTTTGGAAATCATGAAAAAGTTCATGTGCTATTAGAATGATCAATGTCGTTGCCTAGTACCATTTGTGTACCATTTGGTCTAGTGACATTAGTCTCTTCTATGAGTGGGAGGCTGTGAGTCCGATTCACAACAGACTCGTTATAGCATTTTATTTTTGTTTGATAAAAAAAAAAATCAATGTAGTTAAAGTGGGACATACATTCTCTGAAATGAAAACAAGTGAAACAATGGCAATTTCTCATATACAGACATTGAAACAAGCAGAGTTCAAAACACTAAGAAACAAGCAGAGTTCAAAACACTAAGAAAGTGGAAATTGGAAAGAGATCAAGTATGCATAGTTCCCCCGATGGTAGCTACTTAATCTAATTACATTGATTGTTGACATGCAGATAAATAATAAGATACGTAAACGAGCTAATTACGTTTGCGGACTAGTAGAGAATTAACCAGATTGATTTCATAGTAGGGGATCTCAGTTTTCAAGTTAATTAATTAATCTGGGGTCCCCTGTCACTGCCTATAGGTGTTTTTACAACCCTTGTGCTTGCAGCAGCAATTTCCTGCATGAACAAAAATAAACAAACATTTGTGTGCTTAGTATATAACATATTGTCTACAATATGACTGAGAGAAAGAGAATTATATATAATCATACGTACAGTGGTTTCTGGGATTGAAGATGGAGGATCAGCAGCGTCCTCTGTTGGTTCTGCAACTTGTAGTTCTGGGTTTGAAGGTTCTGTTTTCACGGAATTGGCTCTGGTGGTACTACTATCTGGTTCTAGTTCTTCATCGGCATGTGATTTGTTATCATCAAGACCGAAACACTTGAACAGGGCTCTCAGTGCTTCTTCAAGCAAATCGCATGGATATAAGTAATGATAGGAAACTGATGATGCCCTCCTCTTCTGTGTCACCTTCTCCTCCTCATCAAGAGCTGTTACTTTCGAGTACTCCATTTCAATAATTGCCCTGTTGCTTCTTCTTCGTTGTCTTCTCCTTCTTTGGGTCTCTGAGAAGCAGATTCACCTAATTCATTGATGGCGCCTTTAAATGGTTCTACCCTCCCTTCTGATCGACTTAAATAACTGGATTCTTTCGAATTTGCAATTACAAGGGTACCCTGCTGGTTTCTTCACTATTACAGTGTCACAGCCTAGCTTAGCTACTTCACCTGAAAACTCAATAAAGTGGGTTGTTCAAATATTTTTAAATCGTGCACAAAACTTGCAGATATAAAAATCCCCTAATTTAATTAAGCCAGCCAAATTTACCTAATACTATAGCATGGTCGACTGTTTATAAATTGCTGGGTCGACTGTTTATAGACACAGGTTCGACTGTTTATAAGCACAGGTTAATAATTTGTGGTTTTATGTGTTGATTATTTTACCCAAACGGAGAGAATCTTTGGTTCCATATGTGAAAATTTACTGAACAAACGACCCCACGAAGCACTACCTCAAGAGATTCAAAACACAATTGGTCAGACCCACGTGTTTGAGTTGGGATTCAACAATTATGGTCAGCTATTAGTAAAAGGCATTGTCTCGGATGAAATAATTTCAAAGCTAGCTACAGAACAACATCCAGCCACAGAAACACCAAAGAAAATGTCTGAAGGAAAAAGAGAAGTGGATGGAACTGCAAGGGCATTATTCACATCAGAATTACAGAAGAAATCAAAAAGGTAAAAACATTATTCATTATAAAATTGTTACATTTCATTTCATTCTGTAATATGAGATTACTATTGGGACTGATTAATGAGACATTACATGAACCTAGATTTCCCTTTAGTTAAAACACTACAAAAAATGAAAATATGCAGTGATCTTATTTCTTATAAGTTATAACATTATGATTTTTGAATTTAATAAATTCTGGGTTTCCATTTCACATATTCTTCTTTTAAATAAGAATTGTTTTGACAAGTTTAAATTACACACTCAATTCATTTAAATTTAATAAATGGAGCTTATTAATGATCATATCATTGCTTATGGTTCACCATTGTATTTTATTATATGTTGCAACATGATCTGCTGATAAGATTTCAAGTAGTTTCTCTTTTGTCAGTTGTATGACTCTGATTTAATATGACTTCAATTGACAGGCAAAACAATGAAGTTACATCATCCTCATCAAGCAAGGAGCTGAAAAACGACTAAATATCAATCATTACAATGTATATATCCAACTCTTAGTAGGCTTGGACTGCGTTTTTGGTGAAAAACAGTTAACAAATAGGTGGAGCATTCTGTACAGTCAAAATTGGAGCTATATTTTTGATCATACTGCTCCAGACAACACTAAATATTTTGATGTATAGTGTTGTTCCTTTTGTGATAACTCCACTTTTAGAATCACATGTATGTGTAATATACAATGTATTCAAGTTCTATGGAGTACATATCAAAAACCTTTCCATCAATCAACACCGCGCTAAGGCGCGGGCATCTTCCTAGTAAAACCATATCCAACAAATAGTCTATTTCACAGATAGACTGATAGATAATTCAACGAGTCTCATCTCCTCCTGACAGCATAAGTTTCTGGATTATTAATTTCATGATCTTATGCATATATTATCAACCATGTGATTGACATGGTATCTATAAATGGTGTTCAAAACAAAATGATCGATTTGTATATATGAAGAGAAGTTTTCATGGGGCCAAATTGTAGCCGGTGCGCATTGTAGCAATTAGTATCAGGTTTGTAAAGCTTCTTAATTCGTACGTTTGTATTAGGTGGGATTCTATAATTAAAAAGCCAGAAGAGCAGTGCTACCAACTCTTGCAGAATATGCATGTGTTCTGAAAGGAACATTACATAGGTACGCAATATCTTTCAAAGAAAAAAGAAAAAAATTAAACGAATGAAAGGCCTGCCGCCTGCGTACTTAACATCTGATGATGCCATGTCCTACCTGCCTTTTTGTTGGTTTCATCTTATATCGGTTTATACATGCATTAACCCAAAACGAGGGACGAGATGCATCTTATTAAGCTCTTGGCGTACACTTTGGTAAGAAGTGAGGGGCTTGATGGTTAGGTTAGCTAGAATTAGGCAAGTTCAGGGGTCTGATTCTATCATTATATATAATCCATGTCTAACATCTTAGACATGCAAAATTAGAGACACTTTAGTCAATCAGCATTGTTATACATATTATACATTAACGTGAAGACTTCATAGCCCAAATGCGACTTTAAAAAATTTGAGTTTTGTAATACATTTGTTTTTACGCTTACACAATAATCTAGCTAGCTACATAATCTGGCTTGTACTTTTGTCTGACACCTTAATGAGAATCCGACACGTCGTTAAAGACGTCTCGCTAATGTATTAACTCAAAACCGCAAAGCTTTTAGTGTTAAAGTTAGTCACTAGTAAAACATTTGCAAAGAAAGAAATTCAGCAATCCAAAAGCATAAGCAAAAATAAAGAAGTACAAGATGGGCATTGCAGTAAATATCAAAACCCAATTTGAAAGGCAACATTATGTTTATTTGACCTAGAGATACGCCACAGGATTGCGGGTCTCTTCAATTTCAAACAAATAAAACGAAAGTGCGAAACAACTCAAAAATCCAAGTAAAAATAATAAGACTTTTATATTAATTTACGAACTAAGTCAAGTGAGAATGTCACGCCAACCATATTTCTCCTTTGGCCACTCCGGATCTCGAGCACATGCTCAAAACCTACACATTGTTGTAGGGGTGAGTTTGTGTCCTCAATTTTTTAATAGGGGTCAACCCTACCATGCTAGATTTGAAAAAAAAATACTCGAACATATTTACTAGGTAGTGATGTGTGGTGGTAGCCGGATATACCTCTTCAGGCACGTGTTGGCAAAGGGAGACGGGAGAGAGAGAAGAATGAGTTTTAAGGTTTTAGACTTTCTCCCTCTCTCTTTCTCATATTTATATTGCAGATGCGCAAAGACCAATTTCCTCTAGGTATGCAGGCATTTGGGCTTTTGGTCCATAGGCTTGCTCCTAGGCCTTCTCAAGTCTTTGTGATTCGTATTTGAACCCGGCGAAACCCGACACCCTCTGCGTAGGGTGGTTGTGGGTCTGTAGAAATAAGTTAGGGTGACTCCTTCACCTTAACATGTCTTGGTTAATAGCTGGATTCCATTCTATGGTTTGCAACATAGGAATTACTTAGGCTCACTTAGGTAGTTACGTTTTGCATAATTCTTTCCTAACGTAGCCTTGCGCTGGATTGTGTTTATTATGTTCTTGTTGTAGGAGAAATAATACGAGAGAGTTTGGGGAGAACATCAATGTATTTCATTCATAGAATAAGTCTCTATAATAAGGAAAGTACATATATTCCTATTACAATATTGATATCAAATCATATTCTGATTCTACTTTGATAAGGCACACACAATAAATCATAATTCCTTAAACACTCCCTCTTGTGCCGTGTCAAATTAATATAATATATTCAGATGCATTCTAGTTGCCTCATTAAAAACCATGTCATGTAACAATAAAACGTCATGGGCAAAAATAACTTTGGTCGAATGAACAAAAAGAGTACAACGCATCATTTACATTTGAAAGTGACATGTATGTGCCAGATTCCCCCAAATATCTGCACCTCCCTCTGATTTTTACAATCATATATGGGAGCTTTAGAAAACATAAGCATGTCGATGCATTTAAATTATTTTACATATGCGACCTAAGGCAGTGATCAAGTAAATAGATATGCCAGATTATCCTCAGATCTGAATTGTTTCACTTTGATCCTGAGGAGAACTCGTTATAGCTGATTGCTTGGATGATATATATTGGTGTTTCTCAATACATAACTCATTCGAAAACAATCTTTATGTGGGTTTAAGAAATACCCAATATCAGCAAATCACACAAAAATATCACAAATATTTGGTGGAAGGAGTAGAAGGTTGCACAAGAACTCAAAACAAGAGTTCGTGTTGAAAATCAGATTCACGAGTGGCATTACCTCCATGTACTAAATCAGTCATAACTTCGTCTATAAACTAGATATAGACGAACCGTAAAAATTTCTAGAAACTACACATCCGTAGATTTCCAACCATATATTACTCATAATTTGATTCGTCTTGAGATGTTCACAAATCTCTGTCGAAGTTGACTAATCAAAAAAAAAAAATAGATTTTCTAATTTCACGCATATATTACTGCATCTTCTTCACGCATGGTTTGCAGCGACGGCTATGTGGTGCAATCCATCATACCATATACTTTCTTATCTTTGTAGGGATAGGATAAGCCCAATAATAATGAGCAGGGCTGCTCACATGCGGGACAAAACAGGACAATTTCACGACAGCTGTTGGATCGTTCGCTAAAAGATCTGACGGATAAAAAATCATAACAACTAAAACCTATTACTCAATCTCTCTCTCTCTCT
>NC_020492.1:13284560-13288396 GCF_000184155.1 Fragaria vesca subsp. vesca | reverse complement strand
CTCTCTCTCTCTCTCTCTCTCTCTCTCTCTCTCTCTCTCTCTCTCTCTCTCTCTCTCTCTCTCTCTCTCTCTCTCTCTCTGGCCAAAGAGCCTTCATTCAATCACCTCCTCGATTGAAACTTCTTCTTTTCTTTCTCCCTCATCTCAATCCATTATATGTCATTGTCACACCCCGGTCCCAACGTCGGTGGTTTTTAAGCACTGGACGCCGTTTTCGAGGCGTGAACGAGTGTTACAAAGCGAAACAGTAAACAAAATATCTTCTAGACTCGTCGGCTACCCTTTCCCGACTCGGTCAAATCTAAGTACTTATCTGCAAAAAATATTAGAGATGGGGTGGGTGAGCATAACCACGCGCTCAGTGAGTAGACCAATGTAATATGCCCGCAAAGCCATGTCATTTTACACACGCTACAAAATACGTATATCGTATACACATCGAGTCACGCAATTCATCATATCGCACAATCCCTTCTTATTGGATATCCTTCAATTTAGTGATCCCCACGGGAACCTAATGACCTTCAAGTCCTATACATCCGTGTGTCACATCCTTACTTTGGCATAACCAATCAAGAAGTTCACATGTTCCATGACTAGTCAAACAATGGATCCAACACATAATAATATATAAACTCCACATATTTCGCAAATCGACATGCTTCACTCAAAAACAGAGAGATATTTTGTTAATAGATCAAAATCATGCTTTTCGACTATTTTAATAACAAATAAGAATATTTAAAACATATTACACAAATCCACTCACCTCGTCAATACGAAACCTCACCACGAATACCGATCGTAAACCGAGCCTCCTAAAACGAGTCATCTAGAAATCACCGTTGGATCTAGCTCAAACCTCTAGGATAGGAAGAGGACATCGATACGAACCCGTAACACTTCGCGGATTCAGAATCGGAGTTACAGATCAAAAGTTACGATCCGTCGAATTTTAAGTCGTAAATCTAGAGAGATGAAGAAATGAGGAGAGAGAGAGTAAGAATGTGAAAACAGCCGATCATCAGCTATATACAGAAGAGTGAAGCCGACATTACCAAGTTGGTCAAGTGGATTTTAGTCATGGCAAAAGACACTTGTCATCATCTAATTGGTTAGATGACATCACATTTCTCCCACCAAGTGACACGTTTTGGATGACTAAGGAAAATATCTGACATGTTGGTCAGCTTTTCTTGGTCACTAAGTAGGCCTTTGGACCAATAGAAAGCTGCCACGTCAACGGTTCGATAAGTTCGACGAAATTTTGAAAAGTCATTAAAAATAGCTCAGGGTTCCGAAAAATTCACTGAAAAATATGACGAACTCGTGGCGACCTTTACTTTCTATTTCTAAGAAGAAAAAATCAATTTTGAGAAATTTTGAAAATCGGGATGTTACAGTCATATACAATCGATAATCATTTGCAAGTTCAGAATCAATAATGAAATTTGAATCGATAGAGGAATCAAGAAGGCCATGATTGATTGAGGTCCGAGAGATAGATCTATGAATGAAGTCAGAAATTAAAAAATTAGAGAATTAGATCGGAGGCCAAGATGGGGTTGGTGTATTGGTATTGTATTGGTTTATAGTTAAAGAATTAGATCTCTGAAGCTTTTGACTCTTAGAGTTCGTCCATTTATTCTGAGCGATCAAACCTAGTATGATTGTTGGTGCATCAAAATCTTTTCCAAAGCTTTTGACTCTTGTATCTTCTGAAGCTAGAAAAAGGAGAGAGATGACAAACTGTAGATGGCATATGGTGGATTAAGAATTTGAGATGATGAGGGATTGAGACGAGGGAGGAAGCAAAGCAAGAGTTTCCGCATTTCAGGGGCTCTTTGCCAAAGAGAAAGAGTTTTAGTTGTCATGATTTTTTTATCCGTCAGATCATTTAGCTAACGATCCAGTGGCTGTCATGAAATCGTCCCATTCTGTCTCGCAAAAGTTGTGCCACATGTGTGGGCGCATATCCAAAGATTATTCTTATGCCAATCAAATGCCATAGCGTGGGCCCATCCAAAAATTATTCTCACTTTTCCGTTGCACTCCAAGTTCTACTTTTTGCGGAAGTGAGATTTCGGCCGCTTCCTCGCGTTTCTATCACGATTCCGCTTCGGAAGCAAGAATCGCTAGCAGTCTCACGCTTCTGTGCTTCTTAGTGTAGAAGAAGGGAACTTGGAAAATCCCCGATAAAAGACAAAATTCTGAGAATTGAAATTAACAAATTTAACCTTACTTTTAAAAGCAGGAATATTGATTTAAAGCATACTTGGACAAATTTTAAGCTTGAAATTCTTAATATACTCACGTGTTGATGTAGAAGTGTAGGAGAAATAATATGAGAGAGAGAATTTGAGGAGAATTTATATGTATTTCATTCATATTCATATAATTAGCCTCTATATATAGATGATACAAGACATAAGGAAAGTACATGTATTTCTATAGAGAGTCTTTCTAATGAGAACTCTAGTTGAAGACTTTTCGGTATATCCTACTTTTCAATCTTATATCCACATCTTGACTGTTTAGTTTATAGGTATTTATGAGTATATCATTTCTGCAAATTTGCTACCATATTAAAAATTGTTAAGGCATGAACTTGAACGCTTGACTGTGACTATGATTTTCTACCATCTTGACTGTGATTTACCAATTATGAACTTAAACGCTTCATGTTTGACAGATTTGGTTCGTCCATTAATTTAATCCAGTTTGTTACCTTAACGATGACCAATTTGGCTGAAAATTCGTATAAGTGATCTAACTATATAGACCTAAAAGCTGAAAGGCAATTTGTCTGTGAGCTGTGACTTGGTTGGTTAAGGTGTTTAACTTTGAGGTCATAGGTTCAAACCTCACGACATATGTAGGGTGTGTGAGTTATTATTAAAAAGTTTTTTTAAAAAAAAAAAGATGTCAAAATATGATCAAAAAATGAGTTTTTTTTTTAAACTATAAACCGAAAAGTTCTCCACTAGTCCTCATTAGGTCCTCATTAGAAGGGCTCCCTTCTATTACAATATTGATATCGAATATTGACGACCCCGGCTTATGGTTCGCCTATGTTTCTCGGTCTACTGCCGGACGTGATTTCAAATTTGGGACTTCTTTAAGGGAGTCGTGCTTGAAGTTTTAATGGTTGTTTTGGCTTATGTTTTCCGGTTGAAATCTTGAAAATGTGGTGGTCATGTGATGCAAATTTGGAGGAACTTGATTCTTGTTTTCTAGATCGGTGACGATGTGGTTGATTTTGAAATCTGCGGCGGCAAGGATTGACAAGAGATGGATCGAGGTTTTTTACGGTGCTACAGAGTACTCACAATGCTTTAAGCGCGGATTCGTGGCGAGATCTACATAGCAGTGGGTTCATGGCGAGGGGTGCATAGCAACGATGTTATGGGGCGATATTCATTGCAATGGTGTTGTGGCACTAAAGGTCGGGGATGGCAGCAATGGTTTTTCACGTTGGTTGGTTCGAGACCGGATAAGGGCTATGGCAGGTCTATTGGGCTTAAAGCGGGTCGCCTCTTGAAGTTGTTATGGTTCATTTTGTTGGGTTAGGGCTTTGCTCTTGATCCATTCCTAAGTATTAGTTTATGTATGTACGATAAATCCTTGTATTTTAGGAACCTAAGCACTGGTGGTGCTTAAGTGCTTGCTATGCTTTGTTTCATAGTTTAATTAGGTTTTACTTTTTGCTTTTGTAACGAGTGGTGTTAGCTGGTATGTCAAGTCCTTAATTTTCCCTCCATATGGCAAGGGAATGCATCTTGCCCTCCATATGACAAGGGATGTATGTATCCGTGTTATTCTGCCTTGAGTTAATG
>NC_020492.1:13283639-13284540 GCF_000184155.1 Fragaria vesca subsp. vesca | reverse complement strand
ACGTACTACTACTACTACTACTACTACTACTACTACTACTACTACTACTACTCTCTCTCTCTCTCTCTCTCTCTCTCTCTCTCTCTCTCTCTCTCTCTCTCTCTCTCTCTCTCCGGCCGTCAGGAAATGGTCTAGGGGATCTGGGTTATGGACTTCTAATTTCATGTTTGAATTTCAAATACCATTTTTAAATCCTTAACACCACGTAGAGTGGTTTTGTTGATACACTGTGTTCTTCACATGTAAGAAATACACAGCATAATAGCATATGGTTGAAATCCTTACGACGTATTCATTGTCATAAAGGAAAACCATATATAGATTAGATATATAAGCAAACACAGTGAATGCAGCTAATATGGTTCATCAACAATTCAGACCTGAGGGTGAAAACAAAAGCCAGCTTTTAATCAGAAACCTAAAAATTAATACACTGCATGAACCGATCACGTACGTGACCAGAAGAATCGGAGTGGAAAATATTCATATATCTTTGTTAAGCTACGATTACATCACTGGACTAATTCTGATCTAGCTTTTATGGTAAGAGTACACTTTAAATAATAAATAGGTATACACTAGTTCATGTAAGCAAGTCATACAACTCTCACATGAGCAAAACCTAATTTTATTCAAAAATAATAATTGGTTTATTAGCTTCCGACAGATTCAAAGTAGCAGATTTGTGATTAATCAACCTTGCTTGATCCTTCACAGTAGATTGACGTACTGATCAATTTATCTGTGCACCGCTCCCTGTGCCTAACGTCGTACTTCTTGCAACGATAACAACTCCGGCCTGTACAGTATCAACATTAATACATATATATGTTAATTAAGGTCAATTTCATTTGAGAGAGAGAGAGAGAGAGAGAGAGAGAGAGAGAGAGAGAGAGAGATA
>NC_020492.1:13277926-13283399 GCF_000184155.1 Fragaria vesca subsp. vesca | reverse complement strand
GAGAGAGAGAGAGATCATACGTACAGAGGTTTGATGATCGACTGCTGTCGTTGATGGATCTTCATCTTGGTCTGGTGATTCATCAGAACCATGATGTGTGTTGGAAGGAAGTTGGACGTTAACACCCAAAAACTTGAACAAAGCCCTCTTTGCTGATTCAAGAAAACTGTTGCCCAGATTTGGCATGGACTTCTCACTCATCATCTCCTGCCCAGACTTGACTGATGTACTACTACTCTGCTCTTCCATTCTATGATTCTTTTCCTTTCATCTTCTTCCCCGCGCGCCCATTAAATACTAGTTTCAATCACCTCGCGCGGGATCAAGTTCAATTTTTTTAATTACCACGTGGATAGTTTTGTTTCATTTCAATATATTCGAGATCGATCGGTCAACTTTCACGACCTTGACTACTCCAATAATGTTTATGGTTCAGAGTTGGTCGAGACTTGGTTGAGTACGTACGTAGTAATTTGAATAACTAGTAGTGATGAGAAGTTAGGACGCATTCCATACTTTGCATATCCCTGCAAAGGATATCAAGCTTGGAATGCATCTCATGCACGTATCTGTGCTTTGAATGTGACAGTTACAATCCTTGATTTAAACATGCATGTAACAATAATTCTGGTATGCGTCCTCAAGTGTCATGTGGCATGAAATATACGAGTCTGGCTGGTTTCTCACACACATGATGAAAAGCAAACAGTGCCTTCCAAGCTCAAAGAGGAATTGATCTGTCAAATTACCATTGAACTCCCAGATACAAGTTCCACTGCACAAGTTCTACACGGACTGTTCTTCTAGAGATTAATTACACTGGATACTCGGACAAATTACAAAGAACATGTCTAGAAGGTCATCGATGGTGTACCTGCAATAGTTCTGTCTCTTATCCCTAGCTATGTGTACCTATCTATGCGTGTGTACGTGTGAAGCTGGTACAAGGGCATGCAATGGCACCACATGCACTGTCTAGGCTCCCCCATCTAGGACTATCTCCGATACTAAGGGACAAAACAGTGTGATTAAATCTTGGGCCAGATTTAGATCGCGATAAGCATGTTACTATATATGGCTTCATGCGCACAATAACGCATATAATGGAAAATTTTGTTTCTCGAAACCTTTACGACTATAATAGAAAGTTTTATCATGTGTTAATACATGTCGACATGCATCAACTTTATCTTAAACTTGTAAAATAAATTTTCAAGGCTCAAAATACTAATATTAGTCCTTAAAGTTGTAATATAGATCCCCAAATAGTAACATTAATCCTCAAGTGATATAACACGTCCTTAAAGTGGTAGTTGAGTCTCAAAATAATAATAAAAAAAAAGTTTATACATGAGAATATTAACACACCATAGCCTTACTCAGATCTCTGATATATTTATTTATTTTTTATTTATGTTTTCTTTTATTTTTCTAATAGGAATTAATTATACCTAGCTCATAAATTTTTTGTTCCAATTTTTCCCCAATCTTCCTTTTATGCCGTCTTCATTAAATTAACTTAATACACATCATCTTTAGCACCATCATCTTCTTCCTTCTACCAAATCGAAAAGCAAGTTGTTGCTCCTCAATCTATCACTTTATTTTCTTACCTCCATGATCAAGACCATCAATTCTTCAACAAAGATCAAGTTGAATTGTAAGGAAATGAAGCTTAACAAACTATCAGGTGAGACAATGCAAAGTGATAGAAGATTTTTAATCAATCGAAATAGTATGAAATTTTAATATCACTATCAAGCTTGCAGACTGCAGATTTATTAGAGCTCCTTCATTGGTACGCTATTTCTTGGCCTTTGGCCTATATCCTCCTCCAACCGTAAGCCACTTCCCAAACTTCAAGAAAAAAATTTGGCCTGTGTTAAATTGGAAGGCCAAATATGGCTTCCCATTTGTGAAGGCCAAACGAGGACCCATTGATGTAGAACATATGACAATAAAGATTGAAGAGCGTATTGATCATTGTAAATCCAAACCCGGTTTGCTACATATTTGTCATTCGATGTCCAATTGGTAATTATAATACCTTTCTGGAAGCGGAAAAACGATACAAGTCATAATATCTTGAGTTTGTTGAGGGCCTCAAAACACAGATTCACTTGTTTCACATTTACTTATTATTCCTAGTTTGTTTTGGATCGGTTTTCTTTTAATCCGTGGGCCTTTAAGCTTGGTTGTTAGTAGCCCTATGTTTGTTTTTCTACATAAGGACTCTTAATCAGTTGTAGTCGTCATCTTTCATATTAATAAAACTTTGAATTTAACTCAATTCTTTTGGTGGATTTCATACTCTCTCGTGGTTTCGAGAAACCCTAGTCTTGTAGATTCAAGTTTGCCGTTAGTGGATTCCAACGTGATAGTTCCGCTTCACCACCCATGAATTTCATATTTTGGTTTCTTTGTTTTTTGTTAATTATTTTACATTCATACAAAGACCATTACCTTATATAAGTTTGTTAATTATAATGTTTATGAAAACAAAAACTTCATCATTGTAAATGTATTGTTGAGTTTTAAGTTCTTCAATATATATGAGCCTAATATTTGATATATTTGGAATATTTTGCATAATGTATATTTCCAAGCTTAATGATATATGCACATATATTTTTGTTTAAGTAAAGTAGACCAATTTTATTAATAGCCTGGTCAAAACCATACTCGGAAGTATGTTTCGAACTGGGAAAAAGAGTACTAGGTTGTGAAATACTGAAACATTATTATTTTGATTTCAAATTATAACCGTTTTATTTTGATTTTAAATTATAGTCGTTGTATATCATGAAATTTCATTTTTAGCCTATCGAATTTGGCCTACGGTGGAAGCATTACCTTTTGTTGGTAGGATAAATAAGCATGTTGGAGGGGATATGCCTTATTTGGTAGCCTAATTACATTTGGCTATTTACATAGGGAATCTCTCTCTATCGACCACAACATCGGGTTCTCTAAGCTTTGTTCCAAGATCTCTGATATCTATCAACATAATTTTGTTCTAAGATCTTCATATTTTCAATCAATTCCGTCGCCTGAAAACTCGCCGAAAACGAGGCTCACTCTCTACTCCAAACGACGCCATACCTAACGATCTCATTGGCGACGTTGAAGGGATCAGAGACTTGAATCGAACACGAGGCCAAAAATATTCGATGATTTAAAATTGATGAGGGAGATGTTTCAGAACTGTTTTCTGACTCTTTCTTCTCTCTTTGTTCTCTCTTTCATTTACTTTCCCTCTCCTTTAATCTGAAACATATAGCTTATTTGATTCTAATTTCTTGTAATTAATATAAAGCTATGAATACAGTGAAGTTAATTACTTCTAGTCTCCAATACTAAGAGCATCTCTAACAGCTCTTGTACTAATTCTTTGTTATAGAAGAGGAAATCACAAAATCTGTTTTAAAAACTGAGCTCGATCAACTTCAACAGCTCTTCTATTCTATTGTACAAAATCAAATGTTATTCTATTACTCAAATATTATATATTTATTCAAATCAAATCTCAATTCTCATGTTTTTTAATCAGGTAAACAACTCAAATATTACAATTTCGTGAGTCGAACTCACAACCTCCCACTTACTACGGGGTGACTATGCCGTTAGACCAAATGGTACTGGGCATCCCAATTCTCATGTTAAATGTTTTAATTTTATGAAGTTTTTTCTCTTTTGAGGAGTGAGAATGAATTCTATAAGGCAAAGTAATAAATTGTATAGGTTTCTTCATGAATATACAAATTTTAAGAATTCTATAAATATAGAGGATCTCATTCTCTCTCTTCACACTTTTTATATTATAGAGGATGGTTTACACGATCTACTTCTTTTTTCTTTTTCTTTTTTTTTGAGGTAAACGGAAAAAATTTCATTGATCAGAGATCATAACAACCAAAAGGTCAAACATGAATAGTCTAAAGACCATACATCACATGGCTAGTATGAAATTAAACTACATCTAATAATTGAAAAACAAGCCTCAAAACTACATCTAAAAAGGTGGATATGACAAACTAAAAAGTAATTAACCTTCTTAGCTCTAGTAACATCCTAAACTCTTCATAAATCAGGCCTAAGACCTCAAGTGGTGTACCTTTCATCGTCAAAGAAGAGAGAAGAAAATTACTAGCATTAAGAAGAGATCTTTCCTAATCCCATTAGGAGATTACTCTGCTGCTCCCTCGGAGCGAAGCTCTTCCTCTTCTGTTACCACCACCAACTCACTCGATCCTAGAGCCATGGAAGTCGATGCCTCTGATTATGGAACCTCTCGCTTCTTGATGCGGCTACCACGAGGACGACCGTACCCCTCCTTTTTGAAGATTTCCTGATCTTTCAAATGCAGCGCATCCCCGACTCATGAACTGAGAAGCCAACTTCCTCTGGAATCAAGGGTGAGGGGAGTCAGGGGACTAGGGCTAGGGCATGCCTAAGACGTTTGTCGTCCCCCCTTTCTTCTTCTTCTCTGCTTCGCCTCACTCCAGTAATCTTGGTTGGAGACGGGAACTCAGGGACCTCTCTGATATTCACAGTCCGCTTTTCCTTTGGAAGAGTAACAGAGGAAATTGAAAGCGAGGCCAAGAAGGTAGTGGCTGAGGCGTGAAACTCCATAGCTGGGGGCGCAGTCGGTTTAGATGCTGCTTCAAACTCCTCCAATTCTCTTGGGCAGCGAAGTCCACAGTAGTTGATCATCATACAAACCCTACATCTTCCCACCAGATGTTCATACTTGAACGTAATCTGCACTATGTTCACAAGAGAGAACCTGATTCGCCAATCCAACCTAACCAGAGAGTTCAGTGGGAAGGAGATGTGAACTCGCACCACACCTCAATTAATACTGTGCTGGTCCACCATCAAAACTGGTCCAATTGTTTCACCCACCAGTTTTGTAGTTGCCACCATAGTTAAGGCTATCCCTTGGATCTCCACCCAAATCCACACGAAATCCAGAGGAACCGCCATGATGTCCGAGAAGCCGTCATAATCATTCAGGAGGATCATGGCTCTCTCAAAACACCAAGTACCCTTTCTTCACTCGATTCACGTCTCTTTCGCTCGAGAAGGTGAACAAGAACCGATTCCCTCTAGCCTGGATCTCAACCGAAGTTCGCACAACGCTACGAAATGAGTCAAAAGTCACAACCTTTGCGATGTTGAGCCAGCCGACAAGGTAAAACCTTGGCGCCCCAAAGCCTTTGGTTGGACACCTGAAATCTCCGAAATCTGATCCACGAGTTCCCCTTGCTTGTTGAGAGACAGTTTGGAAGCCAAACTCGTTGTCATCGCTGCCACTAAAGCCGCCATGGATCAAGGACGCATCACAATTGAAAACCACAAAAAAACCCTAACCCTAGCTTTTAGTGGAGAGAGAGAGAGAGAGAGAGAGAGAGAGAGAGAGAGAGAGAGAGAGAGAGAGAGAGAGAGAGAGAGACGACGACGACGACGACGA
>NC_020492.1:13276279-13277890 GCF_000184155.1 Fragaria vesca subsp. vesca | reverse complement strand
TTTTTTCTTTTTTTTTGTATCCTATCAACTTTAGTTTGATCGTACAGATCATATTGTCAAGTACTGCATCTTTGCTTTAGTTTGATCTTGCAGATCATATTATCAAGTACTACATCTTTATCACGACATATTTTATCGAATAACTAGCTATCTATGTTTAATAGTTACTGTACTTCTACAGTTGTACTAGCTTGTGAATTTTGAAAACTTGTATTGGTGATTTAGAGTTGGGATATAACAATAATTATTTGATTATAAATCGAACGATGATAACAAAAAATTTCTAGCAAAAATTAGATGAAATAATATGTAAAAAGAGATACCAAATAGTAAATATATATTAATTATATTAAATGACGGAATATTTCATAAATTAATGGCATTTTAGGCAGTTTGGGATGTGTATTAAGTATAATACTGAAATGAAAAACTTGATAGGGGGTGTATTAAGTAAGAGGTGTGTATTAAGATATTAGGGGTGTGTATTTAAAATTTCTCGTTTTTTACCTTCTGTACATTATTTGAGGATGTTATGGTGATATTTCATATTTATTGTCCTCTAGTAAAAAAATTATTATTGACCCCCAATAGCAGTTTATTGCCTTAATAAAACATTTTTCAGCATATTACTGTCCCTTAATAAAACTTCAGCGAGGGTGTGGTAAAGTTCTGGCAAAGTGTATAAAATTCGGATGACATTTAAATAAAATAAAAATTATGTCAAGATTCCGGCGACCGACAATATTTCCTTTGACCGGTGACTGGTGATCGAGGCTCTGACAAAGTCTTCTCTCTCTTCTACTTTCTTTTTCTATGCATGCTTGAGAACAAAATATTTTTAAAATAATATAGTTTCTTAAGACTTTAGTATAGATTTGTTCATTTAGGCGTAAAAAACATTTTTTACATTTAAATGGGCTTATAAAAATGATTGTCAATGAAATAAACAATAAGAGGTTAAAGTTAGTACTAAATGGGCATTCACCTTTCAATTAATGATTTGATTTTGTATATTGGTAATGATTGAATGTTTTTAATCAGATGTCTGTTTTGAATCAACGAGGTCTAAGCGGATGAATGTAGATGGTGCCAAAACAAGTTCTTATATCTTAAGAAGAATTTAGATATATGTATAATGAGAGACAGCAATTTAGAAACCCTACGTACGTACATGACTCACACTTGAAAGGATCGATGGTTTATGGTCCCTAATTAAAAAGACACAAAACGAAAGGATAATGCATTCATGGGATCATCAACAGTTCAAAACGTTACTTTAGCACTGCGTACAAATTCTCGTGCAGTTGGATTCACATACAGATCGAACAAGCAAATACAGATTCAAAAGTTACAAACGGAGAGTATTTCTATGTAGTTTCAACTTTAGCTAGTAGATTCTATCCTATTTACCAAAGCTTAGCTAATTCACACACACATACACCATACTTAGATATCTTCATCCCAGTAGCTGTCTGAGTAATATTTGTCGATCAATTGTGCTGAGGATCGGGTGGTGGGGTTGGACCAGGCCTCACCACACCCTGTACATGAGGAACACACATACATATATTAGTAATTAACTTGTTTGGAAACTGTACGTAGGTTAGAGAG
>NC_020492.1:13272434-13276259 GCF_000184155.1 Fragaria vesca subsp. vesca | reverse complement strand
AGAGAGAGAGAGAGAGAGAGAGAGAGAGAGAGAGAGACCAGTAGAACTGGTTCGGCTTCTGTTACTGGTGGTTCGCCAACGACTTTCTCAGTTGTTGTGTTTGTGTTTGAAGGAGCCTCTACACCCAAACACTTGAGAATAGCCCTTATTGCTTCTTCAAAGAAATTGCAGCTTGGTTTGGGCTGGTAAACAGTATCATAACTGGAATCAACAGCTCCTATCTTCTCACTCATCTTCTTTACATATATATTGCTTCTGTATACTGATCGTAACTCTCTCTTCTTTTTGATCCTTCAGTTTTCTTCTCATATTCCCACCCCCCAACTCTCATTATATACTACATTTCCCTCTTGCTGCGGCCTAGTATTCATGATTGATGATTCAATACTTATTTTTCTCCTGCGTTTTTGTTTAGGTCACTCCTGCGTGCGATTTTGTTTAGGTCAACTTCACCACACACGTAAACGACCGAGTCGACTACTGACCAGTAATTGAATATATCTCAAATGGTTTTGAGCGTACGTATGCATGTCTACAATATTAATTAATTCCCAAATGTAGAAATTAATTTCCCTTAAAATGAGAAAATGCCCATTTAAAAGCTAATTTTTTGTATAAAATTACATAGACCTTGACATATAAAAAGAGTTCATTCAACTTGGCATGGAAAATATTGGTTCATAGAAAAAAGTAGCATATATAGTTGTTGGATGATAAACCCTTTGCACCTCTATCACACCATGTTACGAATTGAGATTTGTGTACACGTACATATCTGAGTATCTGACCATATAGTATAGTCAAGAACTTATTATAAAATTAATGCATGTGGATTATAGTGGTGTAGCAATATATAGTACCTACGACTTCGAAGAAGGAATAAACTATCAAGTCAACGGTTGTATGGGTATGAATACATTAGTCTTCTCCTTAAGAAACTGTCTTTATACAACAATTTCGTCAATCTTAATTCATATCTAAGATGTTGGCCAAAACAAATCATATCTAAGTGTGGCATTACGAAGTGTTGCCGGAATGCATATTGTGTTTTCTAAAAGCGATCTAGAACGCATTTTGAACAACGCATTTATCCCTCAATTGTATCACATTGTTGTGTTGAGGTGTCCAAATTGCATATTGGGATGGAGAGGCTCTTACTGGACTTTAACTAAACCCCTAATGAATGAGGAGTAGTTATAATGAGGACCATTAAGTTGATAACTTGTTAAAGATTTTTTCGTTTTAAATACGTTTTCAATCATATATTCACATCTCGACCGTTTAGTTTGTAGATATACATGAGTATATCATCTTTACAAATTTTCATCTAAATTAAAAATCATTAAGGCATTCAAAAATGTGATTTACCGATTATAAACTTAAACGGCTCATGTTTAACAAATTTGGATCGTTCATTGATTTGATTTAGTTTGATTCCTTAAAGATTACCAATTTGGCTGAAAATTTATAAAAGTGATCTACTTATTATATAGATTTAAAAACTAAACGGTTGAGATGAACAAATGTGATTAAGAAGTTGGTGTAATAAACCATTAATAAAAAAGTAGTCATCAACTAAATGGTCCTTATTAGAACTCCTCCCCTAATTAATGCATGTACCATATATAGCCGCTCTGCTCATGTAGTTGTTCAAAAAATACAGGACCAAAATAACATGTTCAAGGCTTTTGACAAGTCATTGTTCAATAAACAAACAAACCATGATAAATTATTACCATAGACTACTCAAATTGATTAGAAATTAATGAGGAACTGCAACTGGGATCTCCAATTAATTGATTATGCTAGTCTTAGCTTTAGCTGGTCTGCTAATATTCTTATAGTTTTATACTTGTATTCATACCAAGGTTTGGTAAGTAATTATGAGTGACTATATAGGCCATATATGACATTTATGTATGTTTTTTTATGTTACTGTACTTTAATTTAGTAGTTTTTCATTATTTACTGCTTTTAATAATAAGATGTGTGTGTTGTACCGCCATTGGCACCTTGAGTGCCTTGGTTGTCATAGGTAAGTTACGAGTTCCTTGCTTTATCGAATGACCGCAACCTTCTAGTGGCAGGATGAAACATAGGGTCACCCCGGATATGATTCTGTGGGGCAACATAATAGGAAGATTGCACTATTCATATAGTTATGATGCTTGTCTTTAGTACATTTATCTTTCTGTTATGTCACCGTTTTATCAAAGCAAACAGAGTTGTCAATGATGCACTCTTTGCTAATTTGTGCATTTTAAGATATGTTACTCCTTGTAATTTGGGGTTTAGGCTCGATCTATGTCCCCCCTTATATTTTATGATTTGATTAATCAAGGCTTAAGGATAACCGCACCAACCCTTCTTAAAAAAAACATTCATTTGAAGTCATTTTATATAATTTTTAAACACATTGTTGACATATTGGTTATTCCTATTCAACACAAGAATTCCCAATGAAGCAAAGAAAGGTGATACAAGATCTGGAGTGCTAATCTTGGACAAGGTGTTGCATAATTAGAGGTATCAATTAAGGGTCAAATATGATTTACAAGGTAATGAGATTTAAACATCTCATATATGGTAAGTTGATCTTTCTTTTAAGTTTATGATTTTGATTAAGGAAATTTGGTGAAAAATCTTGTATTTGGGAATATATAATTACCATATCACGTACATTAAAGATGTTTATGTGCATAATCTTGAGCTTTTATAGAATATCTGATTTCCATATCAGGTGTACTAAAATATGTCTATCTGCATAAATCTTGAAACATATATGATCTTCTATATACGTGTGCATAATCATTGTTCTCTGGTGATTAAGAAATTGAACTGTGAAATATCTAATTGTTGTGTTATAGCATGGAATTGGTTTATAAGTTTTGGAAAGTGCAAAATGATGGTTGACTGATTGCAGCTTTTCATAAACGAAAAATTGATCTTCATACTGAAATGCATTAGTTGAGGGGGAGTGTCTTACACTCTATAAATAGCTTCTGTTGTGTTATGTAAACATCAAGCTTTTGGTATGATTTGAGAACAAACAGTGTTAGCATTGTCTCTGAGTTGATCTTGTATTCATGCTCATCTTACAAACTGCTTGTGTGTATTTGATATAGACTGAGTTTCTCTTTTCTTACTTGCATACAGGTTGCATTTGAGTTTTGAGAACAAAAGCTTACTGAGAAGCCAAGTCTAGAAGGAGTTGAGAAACTAGTTGTGTCAAAGAATCAAGTTCATCAGATTATCATCTTGTTGTGGGATAGAATTTGAGAGAAGAACTAAGAGTGTTTAAGTCTTAATTGATGCTGCATAAAGATTGATTGTGTGTAAGAATCGGTTGCAATATGTATTAGTTGTGTGAGAACTAGTATAGCTGAGTGTGTGAGAGATCTCAGAATATCAATTCAATTTCTCTTTGATAGAGTTACTTGAATTGAGTTACTTGTCTGAGAAGTAAGAAGAGTAAACAGTGTATAAGCTATGTAGTTGTGTGAGAATTACAACTCGTAAACTTTGGTTGAAGATTAAAGGAATAATCTTGCTTGGTATTTTATCCCTCATTGAGGTTTTGCACCAAGCCATTGAAATTTTTGTCTACATTGATTCTTTATTTGTGTTTTAATCAATTTCTATACTTATATACATTTAAATATTTTTTTTCTTCATTAAATCAATAAATAAATTAAAATTTACCCAAAATTAAAAAGAAAGAATTGGTGCTTAGGTACTTCTAAAGAAACTAGGCAAAACATTTGCATTTTTTATATGTCAATCTAACAGTTTCGTTGCCTCCAAATGACCTTACCTCTCTCTCTC
>NC_020492.1:13264473-13272357 GCF_000184155.1 Fragaria vesca subsp. vesca | reverse complement strand
CTACACTACTACTCTCTCTCTCTCTCTCTCTCTCTCTCTCTCTCTCTCTCTCTCTCTATGGAAGGAAGAAACTTAAAACCTAAAAACATTTTTCTCTTTGTACAGCCTTCTTCAGAGGTAGTCAAACTTTTTTCTTTCTCTTTGTTTCTTAGTGTGGTGTAAACGCTCTCTCATGGCTAAACCAATGGCAAATCCATTGGTGGAGGCCCTTACTTTCACAGAGGATGGGGTGGGGGATTTTGGTGAGATTGAAGATTTGGTTGTGGAATCTGAATTATATGTGGGACGATTGTTGCCTCCACGGGAGGGAGACCCGCCACCGCTTCCTTATGGGGTTTAGGTAATCGGATTTCTATCATGCCAGTGGGAGATTAGCTCTTGTTTGATTTCGTTGAAAGGAAGAATGCAATGATATTCTAAATGGTGGCCCTTGGTTCTATAATGAGCGACCCTTACTCTTGAGCGTATGTGATGGTGTCTCAGATCCAGCTTCTGTGGAGCTCTCCTCTATTGATGCTTAGGTTTGGGTGCACAATTTTCTGCGTCGGTTCAAGACCAAGGGTTCGATGATTCTCATCGCCTCTTTGATGAGACAATGTGTACGATGCGATCAACATGTTGTATTGGAGGCGCTGCTCTGAGCCTCTGAGGTACTAGGTCGAATATCGAATATGCAATTTTTATATAACATTTTGGTAAAATTTCTATCGATATATCGATATTCGATATTTTCTCGATATATCCCTCGAGATTTCTTTTTTATTGAACCACCGATATATCGTCGATATTTTAGTCCTTGGTTTTGGGCCGCAATGGCAACATGAAGGCAGATGGTTTTGTTTGGGACAATACCTAGACAACAAGGGCTAGCAAGGTCTCGGCCTCGCATACAGTGGAGAACCGGATTGGTCAGTCGGATTGAGACGGAACGTCGGATGTGTCAGGCTACATCTGTGATGCTGGAATTTCGGTTCGGTGTGACGACATCCTAAATGATGGGGCATCACAATTTGGCTAACCGACGAGTGGGTTTGAAGGATATTGGGAGGCAGAGGGTTCTCCAGCAGTCTAGGAGGCAAGTGGACGCGTCATGCCACATGGTTTAGGTCAGTTACAAAATGATTCGACATTTCGTGTTTTGGAGCGGTTGCACAATTTGGGGAGACGTTGGAAGCAATAGAGACATGCAAGTCAAAGGTTTATGGGACCCATATAGTCACATCAATTCTTAAGTTCATGGGCTTAGGCTGAATTTACCTCTTCCTTGGCCCGAAGGCTCTATTTCTAGTTAAGAGGGTTCTTAAACTAATCAAGGGGCTTTCTTCAATCCAAATACTTCAGGACCGAGGCCAGGTAGCTCAGACCTTGATTCTCTACTAAAGAATATTGTTATGTCCCTTTTTGATCTTCAAGGTATTCCAACTTGGTCAACCGCTGCTGCTGCTGATTCGTCTATCACTGCTACTATTACTACAACTTTTCCACGTTGCGTTTTGGGACTGTGCACTGAATCACTTATAGTTTTTGTCACTTAGGTAAAAAATCGAAGATGGATGTCAATTTTTTTTGATGTTCCTCTGAATGTTGATTTAAAAGGCGCTTTTGCTGTTCCCAATGTCTGAGACCTCGTCGCTATAGGATCCCTGAGGAGGCTAGTGCAGAAATGCCTAGGAAAGAGTATGAGCCTATGGAGGAGTCATATGTGGGAGCGGTTAATAATAAAGAAATACAACGCCAAGGACGTTAGATTCATCTGTATCTTTAATACAGTAAAACCTTGATAAATGAATGTTCGATAAAATAATAACCCTGATTAAATAATAAATTTATCCCGTCCCGATCGAGACCAGTGTATATTACTAGGAATCTCACTAAATGCATAAGATAATTATTTTTAGACTTCCTTTAGGTCTTAACAAATATATAAAGTAATATTATATTACATAAATATTTAAACATATCCCAAAAAACTATTAATAATTGGTAAAATACATAAAATAAACATAGTAGCACATAACTAAATTTAAAAACACAAAAAACCCACTTTTATTAATTTTTATACAATTTAGGACATCAGCCCAAGCCCAAAACCAGCAACACCAAGCCTGCAGAAACCTTCAAATGACCAAAATGCCTAACACTACAATAAAATTACGCACATTGCCACCCATCTTCTCACCCCAGCCGATCTGATCCATTCTCTCTCTCTCTCTCTCTCTCTCTCGACCTCTCTCTCTCTCTCGACCAGCTAAATCTTCTTCTACAATTTCGCCACCAACTCATCGGTCATCGGTTTTGTGGCAATCCGACGCTCAATTTTGAGCAATGACTCTAGATACCCAGTGAATCCTTAGCTCAATTCCTGTCCACAGCAATTTCAGGATTATATTGCTTCATCGAAAGACTCCCTGGGCTACCAACAACAATCGATGCGCTCGAGAAGGCCTTCGCTCCCTTTGGCCAAATCATCGAATCAAAGGTTTGTTAGTTGCAAAGATCAGAATGATTCATATCTGTTTTCTCTCGGCTCCTCTCTGTTATTTGTATTTCTATATGTTGCTTGATCTATGTGTTTCTCTTTGTTATTTGATTTCAGTGATTTGTGTTTATGCTCATATCTATCTGATTTGACTTTGGCTTGTTTGTTTTCAGATCATCAACAACTGTGAGACCGGAAGGTTAAGGGGATTCGAATTCATCACCTTAGCAACGAGAAGGCCATGAGGGACACGACGGTGATGATGATGATGATCATAGTTTGCATACATGTTTGTCCTTTCGTTGCTACTGTTGAGATCTATTGAAAGGGTAATTTGTTACTACTGTGATATGTTGGAAGGGTAAGTTGTTGTTACTAATGAGATATGTTGCAAGAGTAATTTTCTACTACTGTTGCGATGTGTTGGAAAGGTAAATTTGCATATTAGTAACATTCAACAGTAGCATATTATAAAATCGCCAATAGCATATTCTAAATCGATAGTTGCAGGTTTGTTTGGTTCCGGAGAATTGGCGAAATAATTGCAAAAGCATCGACAGTAGCACTTTCTACCAACAATAGCACATCCTTATTCAGCAGTAGCACATTCATATTCCCACTCGACAGTAACACATTTCTGGTCTGCAATAGCAGTAGATATGTAGTGAAGGGTATTCTGGTAAGTTACGTAGTGACAGATGACATGTGGATATTAATTTGTCCTAATTTGTTAATTTTTATCCATAAATGTGTAAGATAATGTGGAAATGATGTATTTGTAAACTGAAATTTGGTTAGTAACTAATATGTAGTTTGTTATAAATTATTCATTTCTCGATGATATGATAACACTTCTAAACTAATAATTTGATGCAGTCCCAACATTATTCATTTATAGAGGTTTTACTGTATTCATGAATGATTATTGAACTATGTTGGAAGTGGCTTAATGTCTTAAAACAGTGATGAAGTTTGGGTAATAGTTTTTTTGTCAGCCCCATAGGGGTAAACTATTATGAATGAAATTATGCTGATCAATAAACATCTTTACCAATTCTAGCCATTTTTGAGTTAAATTCTAGTCAAATTAGCTAAATAGTCATTTTGGTTAGCGACTTTAGAATTAAATTTGCATCAATGCTCTCTACTTTAGTTAGTATTAAATTAATATTATTTTTCAAATGAAAATTAAATAGTTTATATGTATTTATATATCACATAAAATATTTTAAAATGAATGCATTAAATTATGGGGAGTCTCATCTTGCTCTCTATATTTAGTTAGCTAGCTAGCAAGATAGCTAAAAGTTATAATAACTAAACTTTGATTAGTCTGTTGGAGCTCCTAAAAACCTAAACAAGCTCTCTAAAATAGCTAAAAAGTCAAAATAGAGAGTTTGAGAGCAACTTTAGCAGACTCTCTATTTTAGCTTTTAGCTATTTTAGAGAATGTGTTTAGTTTTTTTTTTTTTTGGATATTTTTTAGAGCTCCAACAGACTAGCCAAAATTTAGCTATTATAACTTTTAGTTATCTCGCTAGCTAAATATAGAGAGCGAGATGACTCATATGAAGCTGGCTATAATTGAATACATTCCTTATAAGATATTTTATTTGATATATAAATATATTTAAACTTTTTAATCTTTATTTGAAGAGTAATGTTGATGTAATGCTAGCTAAAATAGAGAGCATTGATGCAGCCATATTTCTAAAGTGGCTAGCTAAAATATCATTTTAGCTAATTTGACAAAAAATTAACTCAAAAATGGCTAACATTGCTAAAGATGCTCTAATAAAGATGCTTAAAAAGGTTGTACTTTTTCTTCAGAAAAAAAGAAAGTAGTGTCAGGCCAAATTGACTTTTTAGCTACTTTGGCTAAAATTTGACTAAAAAAATGGTTACAGTTGCTAAGATGCTCTCATGATTTTTTTATTTAGTATAAAAACAAGTTCAAATCACTATCGAAAATAACTTAAAGGCTCACAACATATGGATTCTACTAATCGCGGTAATTCTGTCTAGACTAACTAACTAGACTATGTGTACTCACTCATTGCTAAATGTTTGCACAAACGATACATAAAGAAATCTCACTAAAGATTCAAGCTATGAATGCAGTATGTTCATCTTAGAGATTCACCTTTGAAGCTTGTACTACCTAAATACCTATTATTTAAATAAGAAAAAAATATAAGATTCAAAAGTTTTGTGGATAAGGGGAAGGCTAAGGTGCGTTAATTCATGACATGCATCAATTTTGTCTTAAAGTTAAAGTTGTAATATGAGTTCTTAAGATTGTAAAATTTTAGTTACAACATTAGTCCTCAAATGGTAAAATGTGTCCTTAATGTGGTAATTTAGTCATTAAAAGTTGCATCAACTTTTTTTTATCACTTTAAGGACCCATGTTACCACTTGAATGATTAATATTACTATTTTACGGACTCGTATCGTAACTAAGAATATTTACAGCTTTAAGGACTAATATTATCACTTTAAGGACTCATTTTACAACTTTAGGACAAAATTGATGCATGTCAAACGTTAACATATTGTAGAATTTTCATGTGGGTAATCTGCTAATAATTAAAGTATGCATTTAATGTTAGGAAAATATGTGGGAAAATGAATCCCATAAGGTGTCGGAGAATCCATTTTTCCTTCATGTATGAAAATTGTTCAATTCCTCGGGTGTGCCAGACACAGGAAATGAACAACTTTCATTTCCCAACCTCTCCAATACGTGAACCAAACGAGGCCTAAGTGGAAAAAAAATTACAATTTAAATAAACCAAATTTACAATATTGACAATACCTCATTTGTTTTACACATGTACATACTTACTATATTGACAACAATTTATTCATAAACTTGCAAAAAATCATACGTTGAGTAACTACCCCTAATAGAACTAAATTACCTAAGGTCGGACTTTATTTAACACAATGACAACAAATTTGTTGTGATATTTGTAAATATGAGTATATGCATGAAGGTACCTAAGAAAATTTCATATTAATGATGACATATAATCAGATTTTGTGTTTACAAAACCTAATCTTGATTAGATATAGCTAGGTCAGTGGACTAGTGTGGTGAGTATTCATATCACCACGGCTAAATTTCTAAAACATAAAATTCACTTATATTTTCAACCTTTTTTTTTATTAAATACACAATTAACATGTTACAATACTGTGAATCGAACTCACGACATCTCACTTATAAGGAGAGACTTATGTCACTTATGTCACTAGACCAAACGGTATTGGGCAATATTGTTTTCAACTTGACCCTAAATTAAACAATAATCCATACCCATAAAATGACGAAGACTCTGAGAATCTTCATTATCACATGATGTTCATTCCTAGAAATATAGATGCCAAGAACCCAAATTTATTTTATTTTTATAAATTGTATCTAAATGTCAATTTTACCCGTACATTTAATTGTAAATTTATTTTTTTGAATCAAAGACGGGTTTATAACCTATTGTATTAATAATCGCAGCCAAAATGACATCGATACAGACCCCATTGGGGTGATTCACATATCATTGCACTGTACATTTCCACTCATCGATCGACGATGAACCTAGCAAGCTATAATCTTACCATACATAAAGATAATTTTGCATGAAAACTTTCATTTCCAAAGCGCTCAATTGCAGTGCGTCAAAAGTTTTCACTATCTGGATGTAAAGAAACATTGGTAGTCTGCAGGCCGACAAACCTGTCTAGAGTTCCTAGAACCTACATAGGAAAATTATTAGAAATAAAGTAATAAACTAGTAAACACTAGTTTACAACCATAGAGGCCCAAAAGAATGGGCTTAGAAAACTAGGAAGACAACTAGAAAAATAAAACAAAAGTAAACAGTCTAAGCCCAAGCCTAGGGTGGACCCAAAAAAATTGGGCCCAACCCCAAGCCCAAGGCTCAGTCCATCAAGAGAGAGAGACCAGTCTCCAGCCTGAGCCGGCAGCCCAAACCAACTCCATGCTATTGCCAGCAACCCACCACCACCTGCTCCGCTCCTTCGGCGTCGTCGGATTGCCACCATCCTCCAATCCGCCTTCGCATGCTAGCCCACTCTACCAAGACCAAAACCAGGCCCCACATTTAACTGTAAAATTAAGAGAAGTACCAAACTGTCCTCTTTTAATGGCAGGGTACCACATTGTCAAACAAAACCTATCTTCAGGTACCAAACTGTCCTTTTTTAATGACAGGGTACTACATTGTCTAATTGATAATACCTTTGGTACCATTGAATGAATTTACCCTACATTAAATGGTATTCTCCTCCACAAACTTTTTCAAACGTAACTACAACGTCTATGTTCATGTTACGCTAAAAGCAATAACTATTTGTGTTTAGAGATTCCATGGGCCAGCGAATCCTTGCAACTACAAAGAACTATGGATGATAAAATTTTCTTGTTGTTGAAGCTCAAGCTCTTCAGGATGTCCTTTTGCAATTATAACATTTCACTAACCCGCCCCTGCTTATAGAAGGAGACTCCAAAACTCTAATCAATGTTCTTCAGAGGTGTTGTCCATGCCGTATTAAAGTCGGAGTCCGTGACATCTGAAATCTCACAATGCACTTCCAGTCAGTCTTCTTTAAGCATATATGAAGAAGGCATAGAGAACTTAAATTGTAATTTCATTTTCTTCCTTCTCATAATAAAAATAAAATTAAAATAAAACGACGCATAAGGTTTGATACTAATAATGTCACATAAAAATGCATGTTCCAATAAAATACCCACACACTGAGACTTTGCTAGTCCCTAGCAAATAGGAAAGACTAACTAAACCAAAGACTCGTACCCAAAAAAAAAACTAAACCAAAGGCTTAGAAAGACTTAAAATATACGAGCATAAGTTTGATCATCAAATACAACAATAATTAATGTCATAATACATGGCTAATACCGAAGACTTGTTCTCCAAGTAAACTTGTTGACCGAGTCGCTACGCACCTATGAATAGGTAGCAGGATGGTCATGTAACATATATAATTTTTACCAACTTATACTCGTGTAAGAAAGATTCTGACTTGGAAGTCCGAGAGTTTTCTACAGGTGCCCCCTTCTCTCTTTGTTGAGTAAAACCAAGGACTAAAATTTCGCCGATCGTGGAAATTTCGATGGTTCAAAAAACGGATATTTCGATGAAAATTTCGAGGAAATATCGATTGCAGAAAAAAAATGAGAAAATTGACGGAAATTAGTAGAAAAACATGGAAATTTTAAATGAAACTTTGAGAGATGTTTGTTATCTCAATTATCTATTATAATTGACAAAAAAATCTTGAATAAACATTAATCATAGTGAGTTTTAGTTATTTAAGGTGAATAACTACGTGCTGAAGTGCTGAACCAATGATAATTC
>NC_020492.1:13262739-13263795 GCF_000184155.1 Fragaria vesca subsp. vesca | reverse complement strand
ACCATAGACATCTTTCGTCATAATGATCATATCTGATGGTCGAATTTTGGTTTGTGAATTTTAGTCAATCGGAATCACAACGTGTCTACTAATGTTGTATAACTTGTTTAGTAGGTTATACAACTTTGTGAACCAACTCTATATAGGAAGCAAAATTATCAAAAATCTCGTGAAATAAGATGTGTTCAGAATGGTGAAATACGGCTATGGTTCAAAAATCACGTAAATCGGGTAAAGTCTCGGTGCCGATAGTAGCGGTCAATCCTATTTACCGTTATTATTCCCTATGGGGAGCCCTATCGTCGGAAGGCAAATGTCTCAAAATTTTTATATAGGCGGTTGCGTCTCATCTACGTGAAAGTTTTTCGTGTGGAAGGTTTGACCAAACTACGTAATATAGAGGGAGATATGAGCGTTTTCGTGAATTTATAGACTTTAGCCGACGAGATATTAAAAAAGTCGTCGGTTAAGGTCAAAAATTATCAGGCGGTAAACCAAATTTGGAGGAAAATTTTCAAAGGACTTTAGCCGACGAAAATATATGAAAAGTCGTCGGCTAAAGTCGAAAATTTTCAAAATTTTCAACCAAAATTTTCAAAAGAGTTTAGCCGACGAAATTCTTTATTTTCGTCGGCTAAAGTTCTTTATATTACCGAAGGTGGATGGTAAGAAGTCTATTTCGCCTGTCAGATTTTCTTCTCGGCCTAGCTCCGCCGTCAAGCCACCGGAGACCGCCACACTTGTCCCAAAAGCTTCGCCGTCGTCTCTACTTCATTGCTGGATAGGTGGTGCATCGAGTGGCGCCGCCGTGAGAGATAAATCGAGCTCCAAAACTCCGCCGGTTCGGATTCGGTGTCGATCGAATTTCTCCTTCCTCAGGTCACCATTTGGTGAGTTCTATATATGGATAAGTTGAGTTTGATTAGTACTACATTCCCCTAGAATTTGGTAGCTCGATTCGGTGTGTGTGAGGAGAATCGAAGATTTGAAGTTTTTAGGGTTTAAAATTGGGGATTTTTATATTTGTATTCAATTGACCTATTTAGGCTTAGAATT
>NC_020492.1:13237769-13262719 GCF_000184155.1 Fragaria vesca subsp. vesca | reverse complement strand
GCATGTGTGTACCGCTACTTGACCCATCCCGGTTAGGAACTTTATGGAGGTGCTCTCTGTTCCATTGTGCTTCTTTAGAGTTACGAATTGCTTGTCGATACTCTCTCAGTTCCTCAAGGGTCATGTTCTCATCAGGATATACAATTCCTTCATCATCACTGTCATCTTGTGAGCCAATTAATTCTCCACGAAGCTCTGCACGAACCTCTTCCATCACATGTGCCTTTTTTGCCTTTTCTTTTTGCTTATTCATCAATAAGGATTTAATATATGCCTTCACTTCTGTTGGAACAGACTCACATCGCAACACATTGTTTCCAGGATCCATGCCGCTTAGGTGGTACTTGAGACGTGTCACTCCACCACTTTTCATTGTCAACCGACAATATTTGTCATATGCTACCATTTTTGTTGCTAGGAATTTGTTCTCCATGCTCCCATGCAGGATCACGTCTACTTCCCCCACTAGCCATTGAATTCCTTATAAAGACCTCCTGCATATGTATTAAGTTAGAACTCACAAGTCTAAACATAGTAGATAACTAGATAGAAGTGCATTAGTAATTAATTAGAATAATAAACTAAATTACAAAAACATTTAATAATATAGACTAACCACTTACTAAAACATCGGAGCATGAAATCAATGCATGAACTAAATGAGGAAGAAGCAGGAGAAAGAACTCAATGAAGAGTGTAGTGAAATATAGAAGAAGGAAATAGCTGACGAGAAAGATTAAAAAGTTGGCTGTTATATAGGAAATATCTTTGAAAGGTGGTTGCAAATTAGTTGCGGTAGAAGAAAGAATATATACAATAAAGATGTAAAGATAGTCAAAGACGAATGAGTAGTAGAGTTGGCTAAGGTGCTAAGTCTTGTATTTTCATCATCAAGGTTCGAGACCTGGAGAGAGCAACTTTTGTCATTTCCATCCAAATTCAACCAACCCACGTTGGTGACCTTTGGAACTTTGCAGATACAAGCCAAGTGGGGCTGTGGGGGACAAAGAGTCAGACAAACTGACAATTGGAGCATCTAAAGAGAAAAGGCAGCTTCTGCATGGGGACCGACAGAGATTCAGAAGGATCACTGACCGATAGAGACAAAGCCACGTGAAGAAGGTGCGCATTTGTTGGGCCGACAGATAAAGAAAAGCCACGTGATCTGAGATTTCTGTGAAATTTCCAAAATATCGCGATATTTCGGCATTTTTCGACGAGAATGAAGGGGGAAGTGAAAGATATATCGCGATCATTAAAAAACGAAAATATCGGCGATATTTCGCCGATATTATCGATTTTTTAGACCTTGAGTAAAACAATGCAACAAAATCTCATGTTGTCTCGAAGCTCAGTTCTTTGTCATCAAACAGTAGGCGAAGTTCGCTCTCGCCACATCATAGAGCAATCGACTCGGCCTTGTTAAAGTCAACGACGAATCGAGCCTTCTTCGATGGTTCCACGTTAGCTTTTGCTCTAGTCAGTATTCGATTGGTGAGTCAGAAATATCAATAGAATTTCTCGTTCAAGTCAACGATGAAGCAAAACTCCATGTTGTCTCAACCACATCGTCGACGAGATTTCATTGCTGACGAGGATCGTCGTCAACCAATTCCATCATAGACAAGGGTAGTCGTTGACGAAATTTGGTTCTTCGTTGTCGAAGAGTAGGCGAAGTTCACTCTCGCCATGCCATACGGAAATCAACTGATTCAACTTTGCCTTGTTGAAGTTAACGAGAGATCGTGCATTCTCAATGGTTATAGGTCAGCTCTCATTCCAATCAGCATCGAATTGGTGAGTCAAAATTATCAACAGAATTTCTTGTCACCAACACCTTCCATGTCCATCAGTACGTATTTTAATTTATTCACCGGCGGGTTGGTACTCAAACCGGTTAAAACAGTCCCAACACACTGCAATTTGTCGTTATACTATACCATGTGGCCATGCCGGACCCCCTGTCCGGGGTCCCATGAAGGGAGGAACCGGTAAGTACAGCTCTCATACAAAAATATATAAAGCAAATATCTATCGATCGGCATCACCATGCAGTTTTTATAGTATTTTAGCCTATAATTATGTTAGTTGTAGCATTGTTTAACAAAGACCTCCATTATCAAACCAAGTATAGTCCACTATCAAGTCTATGTGTTTTTTTTTTTGATACGACTATCAAGTCTATGTTTACTTTTCTTATGACTGACACTGATCCATTCCCATTATCCTTATCCAAGTCATTCCAATCATAGATGCCATGAAATTCACACTGCAACTTCATGGCCAACAACCCACCCACACAATGAGAAATTGCACATGAAAATGCAAGAAGAAAAAGTAAAAAAGAAGAAAGAAATGAAAAGTTGTTAAGGCCATCCATTCTCTTCCCTCAATGATTATAAATAAAGCTTCCCAAAGATGCTGCAACGCCAAGTACAATTATATTAGTGCTCACTAAGAGGTGACCAGTAAGGGGAGCAAGGATATCTCTCTAGCTAGGTCATAACAGAAAGAGAGATAGAAAACTCAAGGTGAGAGAACATGGCATCCCCTCCTACCTCCTTAGTGTTCAATGTGCAAAGACGGCAGCCGGAGCTGGTTTCACCGGCTAAGCCAACACCGCGAGAGCTCAAACATCTCTCTGATATCGATGACCAAGAAGGTCTTCGGTTTCAGATTCCTGTCATACAGTTTTACCGCTATGATCCCTCTATGAAAGGAAAGGACTGCGTGAAAGTGATTCGGGAGGCGATATCACAAGCTCTAGTGTTTTACTATCCTTTTGCCGGTAGGCTTAGAGAGGGGCCTGGCCGGAAGCTTATGGTGGACTGTACCGGCGAGGGTATTCTCTTCATTGAGGCCGATGCTGATGTTACGCTCCGCCAATTTGGTGATGCTCTTCAACCTCCATTTCCTTGCTTGGAGGAGCTTCTCTATAATGTTCCTGGATCCGATGGGGTCCTTAATTCCCCACTCTTGCTGATTCAGGTTAACTCTTAACCATCCATCATACACTTCTTCATACTCGCACGTACCCTTTAGTTTCACTACGTACTCCATGTTTAAGGATGATTGTTAAACATGCAGTTAATTAACTTGCAATTTTCTTGTGTTTAAATTTCAAGTTTTTTCTGCTATATATCAACTAATCTGTACTGGTAGCCTATATTTTACTGTCAATATATAAACGGACTTTTCTAATATATATGTGTATAGCATATATGGCTCTTTGCAAGACACGAAGCAGGATAAGGACAAAACCGAATAACATGCTTTGTACCACCAAATAAAATGCAAGGCAACCTAACTGTAACATGACTGCATGACTATGCAGGTCAATGATTCCAAGAGTTTGTTGTGTTGTCTTTTGTTTTGATAAGAAAGAAATTATAAAGATTTCACGAGTTTAGCAGCATAAAGATCAGTGTGTACCTATATTATTATTGTACGTTCAATAATATTATCCCTGTTTGGTAATGAACTTGACAGGTGACTCGACTCAAGTGCGGTGGTTTCATCTTTGCCTTGCGTCTCAACCACACCATGAGCGACGCAGCCGGGCTCGTGCAGTTCATGACCGCCGTGGGAGAGGCAGCGCGTGGCGCGCGTGTCCCCTCTATCTTACCAGTGTGGGCTAGGGAGGCGTTCAACGCACGTAATCCACCACGCGTGACATGCACCCATCACGAGTACGATGATGTCCCAGATACACATGGCACTCTCATCCCGCTCGATGACATGGCTCACCGTTCGTTTTTCTTTCGGCCAACTGAGATATCCGCCATCCGTAGATTCCTCCCGGACCACCTCCGCAAGTGTTCTACATTTGAGATCCTCACGGCGGCTCTCTGGCGGTGCCGTACAATAGCCCTTGAGCCAAAAGACCCAGAACAGGAGGTTCGTGTGCTTTGCATTGTGAATGCACGTTCCAAAATAGTGAATCCTCCATTACCAACTGGCTTTTATGGCAATGCATTTGCATTTCCTGTGGCACTCACAACTGCTGCCAAGCTTTGCAAGAACCCGCTCGGCTTTGCATTGGAGTTGGTAAAGTCCGCGAAAGCCGATGTGACCGAGGAGTACATGCAGTCGCTGGCAGATCTCATGGTCATCAGAGGCAGGCCACACTTCACTGTGGTCGGTACGTACCTTGTCTCAGATGTGACTCGTGCCGGGTTCGGAGACGTGGACTTTGGCTGGGGAAAGGCAGCTTATGGTGGTCCAGCCAAAGGTGGTGTTGGGGCCATACCTGGGGTGGCAAGCTTTTACATACCTTTCCGGGACAATAATGGTGAGGATGGTATTGTGGTGCCGGTTTGTTTACCAGCTCCGGCAATGGAAAGGTTTGTGAAAGAACTTGATGGTATGTTGAAAGAGAAACCGATTGACCTGCCTGCTCAGACTTCCACTACCTTTATCAAATGTGCTCTGTGATAGTCTTCTTTATAATTTGTTTTCCCCTGAGTGCTTCCTCCATCATGCTTTGGGCGACCACATTTAGCAATAAGCGAAAAAGATTTGTAATACTAGATGATGAAGGTTGTGAAATTCTAATCTATATTGGGTATCTATGTGTATTGGTTTGCTGTGATATATTAGTTTCGGGAATATCTTTTTTAATCAATGGGAACCACCTCTTCTTCTCCTCCCCCATTGCTTTGAATGTTTCGCATTTAGCTGCATCTAATGTTTAAGGGGAATGATTCGCATTTTTCTTTTTTAAAGACCGGTTTCCTCTGCTAGAGAAATTGGGAGGGAAGAAAAAATCTCATCTTCAAAAGCATTCCAAAGCAATCCAATCAACTCAGGGGTCAGCTACTTCAGCCCATTCAAGTGTTATTTAGCAACTCCATGCCGGTTTGCTAAGGGCAACTCCATCCGTGGTTCTATAACCCAGTCTTGGTCCTATATTAGCACTTCTTCATCTCCAACAGGAAGAAAAGGGTGGTTCTGGTCTTGGAAATATAAGACTAAGTCCTATTCTCAGTCCTAAATTTGAGACAATTCCAAGACTAAGACTCGGGACCACACAAAATTGTGATGGGCCAGTGTTGCCCCAGACGTGACGCGCTCAGATCGAAGGGGGAAGAAAACGTGTTTTGTCCTATTCGGTGATGAAGAGAACGCGCTTCTTTTTGACTGGGAGAAGAAAATGCTGCAAACTGGGCCCCGCCAGAAGAGCATGTGGGCAAGTTGTCCCCTAGTTGCTGTTGGGGTCTTCCAAAATGAATGGGCTAGATTTCGTCTTGGTCTTCCAAATGAATGGGCAGATTTGACGAGACCATCGGTGGTCATTCAATGGCAATAAAACCAATTAAGGTCTTGATTCAATTTAATTAAAAGATCATGGCCTCCATCATAATAATTTCATTTTTAAATCAAAATAGATTTTTAAAAAAAATACCACTAAGTCAGAAAAGTACGTGTATATACATATTTAAAACTTATATTTATTATAAGAATAATTTAAAATTAGTGATAAAAATAAAATATGTAGTTTTATTTATTTAATAAGGTAAACATATTTTTAATATAATAATCATGGTAAACTTATTTTAAAGTGAATATAGAATCTCATATAAGACTCATTGTTGGAGATGAAAAAATGGGTCTTATATGAATAGTGCAATAAGAGGTCTTAAAATGGTTATAGGACCCAATTATATGACTTATGGTTGGAGTTGCCCTAAACTGAACTTTGATGGACCAGTTTTCCACAACAACGCTTCTGAACTTTGATGCCCTAAACTGAACTTACGAAGGCTAGCCCATCGTCAGGCCCGCTCACCTGCGGGAGAGTTTTTACGGGATAGAAAGGGACGGCCCATCCATGACCGTTAGATCTAATTGAAGTTGATCTTAGGGCTGAAAAGAAGCTTCACCCTAATTGTGAGTTCACACTAGATAACCACCCATCTTTCTATCCTTTTTCTCCTTTCTGTCTCTCGTTGAGAAACCCAGGCGATGTAGAGCAGTTCCAAACTTCCAATTAAACATGATGAAAACCCAAAGAATCAGACCACAGTTTGCACAGGTTAAAATAGAAAATCAATCATCTTTGGTTCTTAAATTGGAAAAGAATGGTTCTGGGATTTCATTCAACCAGAAATCTTGAATATGGAATTTTGTACACCCTTGAATCAAAACCAAATTGGAAAAGAATGGTTCTGGTGCATCGATGCCAGCAACGCCACCCTCCGCCTCATAGCACGCCCTTGGTCGCCAAGTCTGATATCTCCACCGACAACCAGCCTCCTACCTCTTCCGTTACGCCGACTTCTCCTTCCTCTTCTCCGACCCTTACTCCCTTTCTCTCTCCAACCCGACCTGGCCCAACTCCATTGCAACCCCCTCCCCCACATTCGTCCACTCTGCCTCTCGCGCCTTCTCCGCCAAACACGGCATCGCCGTCGTCATCGAAGTTTCTCACGTCGACCTAGCCTTAGTAGAAAATAAGGATTCAATATGGTTTGGTATAGTTCAATGTATTCTTCTCCATATAGGAGGTTTATATAGAGATACAATTGTAGTGCTAATAGGAAAATATTTCCTACACCTATACATAATATTCAACCTACACATACAAAGAAAGTAAATATATTCAATATATTCTACACTCCCCCTCAAGTTGGTGCATAGATATCGATCATGCCCAACTTGCCAACCGAGTTGTCAAACACTTTCCTTGACACTCCTTTTGTGAGAACATCTGCTAATTGATCTTCCGTATACACGAAAGGGAAACGCCGAATGATTTTCCTATCCAAGTTTTCCTTAATGAAATGCCGATCTACCTCCACATGTTTTGTCCGGTCATGTTGAACAGGATTATGAGTAATTTCAATAGCAGACGTGCTGTCACAATGCAAGTCCATGGGTTTCTTGAGTTTGAAACCCAATTCTTTCAATACATTACGAATCCATAGCATCTCACAAACTCCATGTGTCATACCTCGAAACTCTGCTTCAGCACTTGATCTTGCAACGACTTTTTGTTTCTTACTACGCCAAGTTACAAGGTTTCCTCCAACAAATGTAAAATACCCAGATGTAGATCGTCTGTCAATCTTATCACCAGCCCAATCAGCATTTGTGTACCCTACAACTTCCGATTCACCCTTCTTTTCAAATAACAAGCCTTTTCCAGGTGCCGTCTTAAGATACTTTAGAATACGATACACCGCATCCATATGCTCTTCGCTGGGACAATGTATAAATTGACTAACCACACTCACAGCATAAGCAATATCAGGTCTAGTATGAGAAAGATAAATAAGTCTCCCTACTAGACGTTGGTACCTTCTTTTATCAGTTGGAACTTGATTCGGATAGATGGCAAGGTTGTGATTCATCTCAATTGGTGTCTCAACAGGCTTGCAGTCAAGCATTCCGGTCTCAGCTAACAAGTCAAGTACATACTTTCGTTGGGATAAAGAAATCCCCGTCTTTGACCTTGCAACTTCAATTCCGAGAAAATATTTCAACTGTCCAAGGTCCTTCATCTCAAACTCTTTTGAAATGTACTTCTGTAGAGCCTCCATCTCCTTTGGGTCGTCTCCTGTAACAATCATATCATCAACAAACATAATCAGAGCGGTGATCTTCCCTTGACTACGTTTGATGAACAAAGTATGATTTGAGTTGCTTTGTCGATAACCAAATGTCTTCATTGATTTGGAGAATCTTCCAAACCAAGCTCTAGGAGACTGCTTCAAACCATACAGAGAATTCTTCAACTTACAAACCTTTCCAACATCGCAAGGTCTACATTTGACTCCTAGGGGCATGTCTATATATGTAACACCCTGACCCAGGTGTTAAAAATATAAACGAATAAAATAAATAAGGAAATCCTAATTCGAAAATGAGATAGGATCTCATAATTAAACAAAACGACAAACATTTTTGTCGCGTTTGGAACCTAAAATTTATTTTGTTAATTTGCGGCTGCACCCAAAACTTGATCGGACTGCCTACATACCCTTTTAAAGGGATCAAGCCACTCGTAGTTCAACATTCTAATCTACAACTCTACCTTTCCTAACCACCTCACATTTACCATAAGTCCAAAATTAAAACCATACTTATGAAATCATCAAACATGCATTCTTTCACCTTGAATCCAAGTTTGCTAAGCATTCTAACTAGTTTTACTATGGACACCCATTAGATATACTATGGACACCCACTTCAACTAAAACCAATCCCAAATCCATACTTAACACTCTAATATCCACTTCCATATATAAGCACAATCCAACCACTGTCTAACAGTAATATTCCTATACCCGATTATCAATTTTAAACGTTAATATCGCTAGTCTTCGGAAAATCCGAAACCTAACCAACATTACTCCAAAAATTGCTAACTTTCCACCAATGGGTTTCTCTCATTTTTAGCAATTTAATAAGCATGAAAAACTGCCCAAAAAGTGGCAGCACCGCCGGCAGCCAAACTCCGGCCACCTCTAATCGTCACCAAAATTTGACAGAACCTTCCTCTCAACCTTTCGAACAACTTTTATGAACAACACTAAGCTCAATTCTAGCTCTAAATAGTTCATTTGATCAAGAACAGTAAAACCCGATTTGGGGCTAAAAACCCTAAAATTTCAAAATCTCAAATTCTCCTCACACACCGTGAACCGAGTTACAAGCTTCTATAGGAATGTTGTACTAATCAAACCCAACCTAATCATATAGAGAACTCACCGATTGGTGGCTTGAGGAGGGAGAAATCCGGCTAAAACAGCGACGAACAGTCGCACCTTCTCGCCGTGATTTCTCCCAAACGGCGGTGAGAGGGACGCTGTCACCACTCTAGATCGATAGGTCTCCTCCTTAGCTTCTTGCCGATACCCGTATCGCCGCCCAATTCGGCCTGACGGCGGCGCACGAGGCGGAGAACAGTGGCGGAAGAGAGAGAATCGCGCGGGAGGAGGAGAGAGAGAGGTGAGGTAAGTTTCTGATTTTCAACCTTCCACCTTCGGTAAGTTTCTCTTTTTATACTCTTCACCGAAACAGTAATCTCCCGTTTTTAGACCATAACTTTCTTATACGAACTCCGATTTGTGCGTGTCACGTGTCCACGAACTCGTATTAATGTTCTCTACGACTTCCATGCAGGAAGTTTTCCCAAATTATCGACTTAACGAAAAGTCAACTTTTTGGGTCCTTTAAGGTAAAACGATTGCAAGGAACAATAATTGAAAATTTACTGTAACCTTCATAAATTCAAAGAACATAGCTCGTCGCTCTGGAAAATAATCCGGGCATACCGGTGAGCTCGTATAAACGTGTACCACAACTTCGGAGTTTTAAATCCACTATTTACCATTTTCAGAAAAACTCGAAAACAAACTCGAGCAATCACTATTTAAATCTTCGAGCGCAAATAAAGAAAATCCGCGGTAACTCATAACCCCGAACAGTACCCTTTTAGGTACGAGGTATTACAATATACACCTCTTCTTCCAAGTTTCCATTGAGGAAAGCATTCTTCACATCAAAATGTCGTAGAGGCCAATCTTTAGTTGCCGCAAGTGAAATCAAGATTCGAACAGTGTTGATCTTTGCTACAGGCGCAAACGTTTCTTCATAATCAATCCCATAACGCTGGGTGTACCCTTTGGCAACTAATCTGGCTTTATACCTATCAATGCTCCCATCGGCTTTAATTAAGTTTAACCGTAAATACCCAACGACATCCAACAATCTTCTTTCCAATGGGTTTATGAATAACATCCCAGGTCGAGTTCTTTTGCAAGGCTTCTAGTTCTTCATTCATCGCTTGAGTCCACTTAGGATCCGCCATTGCATCATGTACAGTACTAGGAATAGAAACACTAGATAATTGATTAATGACAAGAGCATGTGACCCAGCCAACCTATGGTTAGACATGTAATTAGCTATAGGATATTTAGCTTTGGCTTTGATGTCTGGTTCATATTGTTTCTTTGGAATACCCTTGGTAACCCTCTGTGACTTCCTAGTTACAATATTGTCTATCCCAGATAATTGGTTTGAATTTAAAGATACCTAAGAAGGGACATTTGCAGCGGATTCTTCGGTTGATGGTGTAGAAAAGAGAAAAATATCCGAAGAACAAGTGGTCGAATCAGTTGAAAATTGTGGTTCTTGTCGGTTTGCATCAGCCGATCCATGCACGACACGTGACCCTATCTGCGTGCCTGCCTCTTCCAGTCCGACCATCTCTTCTTCGTCAGTCATGCCAATCTCTCTGTGCACAATATGTGGTACAGCCTCACTCCCCAAAACTGGATCAACGCAGACACGTGACCCAAGCTGAAATTGTGGCTCAGCTTTCGCTTCGTTTGGCTTATGGCTCGGCTCACTCGGCTCACATTCTATTGCATCAGAGGAGATTCGTTGTTGTTCGACACGTGACACGCCCTCAGCCACTTCGACGCGAGGCCCACTGTTTTTGTCAATGTTGGTATGCTGCTGTAGAACGTCGTTTTCATGATTTTTGTTTCCTCCTACTCCAAATCTCGACTCCAATTCTTCTAATTCAAATAAATTTCGGGAATTCCCTTCATATGCTCTCTCCCCCTGAAGGGAAGACTCTGATACTCCCCCTGAGTAGTAAGGCTCTGATTCACGAAAAGAAACATCAAGGGATACATGCATAGTGTCTGTAAGAGGATCATAACATCTATATCCCTTTTGAAAATCTGCATAACCCACAAAGATACACTTCCTTGCACGGGGATCAAGCTTACTCCGTTGTTGTTTTGGAATATGAACATACACTGTACATCCAAATACACGAGGCTCCAAGTTAGGCAACGAAGGAAACGAGAGAAGATTCTGAAGTTGTTGTAGAGGGTTTTCACATTCAATAACCCGAGAATGGGTACGATTAATGAGGTAGGCAGCAGATATCACAGCTTCTCCCCAATATTCTACAGGTACATTCATGCCAAACAAAGAGGCACGGACAACTTCAAGCAACTGTCGATTTTTCCTCTCTGCCAATCCATTTTGTTGAGGAGTATAAGTATTTGAAGTCTGATGTCGAATTCCATGTAACTTCATAAACTCTTGCATAGGACCATTAATATATTCTCCGCCATTGTCAGACTGGAAAACTCGAACATCCTGTTGATACTGTGTGGACACCATCTTGTGAAATTCTTTGAATCTAGAATAAACATCACTCTTGTTCTTCAATAGAGACACCCAAGTCGTACGGGTACAATCATCAATAAACGTCACAAAATACCGGGCGCTAGAGAGAGAAGGAATTTCTGCAGGACCCCACACGTCAGAGTGAATCTTCATAAATGGAACAAGACTTTTATTTAGGCCTGGTGAATATGAAATACGGTGGCTCTTGGCCAGTTCACATATGTCGCAATGAAAATCTGAATAGTCGACACCCGAAAATAATTGCGGTTGCAGCTTCTTAAGATAACCGAAGTTTAGATGACTCGACCTGTGGTGCCAAAGCCACACATCTTTCTTAGCACTCTCAGCTCTATTGACTTAATTAGCTTGACCCAAAGACTGCATATGTTTCTCTCCTGTCTCTGTCAGATCTAGGTAGTACAATTTCCCTTTTCTCACTCCATAACCCAAAATCCGCCGCGTTAGAATGTCCTAGAATACACAGAAAGACGGATAAAAGGTGACAATACATAATAATTCTTGAATGATTTGGCCAACTGAGAGAAGATTGTATGACAATGAAGGGACGACTAATACAAAATCAAGGGTTAATGTGTTTGATAGGACAATAGAGCCTTCTCCGGTAACCGGAGTTGGAGTACCATCAGTGGTAGAAACAATATTTTGAGATAAGGGTTTTAATTTTTTTAAGAGGCTAGGATCATTACACATGTGATCTGATGCTCCTGTATCAATAATCCAGGACCTATTCATAGATTCCTTACCACTCATACCTGACTGTGTGACATTGGAGGCATTGGATGGTTGGTCTTACTCTGTAGTGGTTATGACAGTTTTTGCTTGATTCTTTCGAGGTTTCAGGGTGAAATCCCACCAATTTGGGTACCCAATTGTTTTAAAGCAACGTTGCTTGCTATGACCTAATACTCCACATAGTGGACATTTTGAGTTTGCATATGAATTTGGTTTGCATGGAGACCGGCATGGTGTGGTGGTATGGTAGTTGATTTGGTGTGCCATTTTGGAGGTTTGGTTTTTGAGATACAAGGATTCGGGAATTATGATTTTGTTTGTAACGATTTGTTTGTAGTGTGATTCGGGATTCAGGTTTGGTTTTGGGATTTGAGAATTTGTGTGTGATTTGTGAGATTTTTGGTACATAGCGATTTGTGGTGTTTTGAGTGTAAATTGAAATGATCGAACTTGGCAAGCTCTGATGCCAAGTAGAAAATAAAGATTCAATATGGTTGGATATACTTCAATATATTATTCTTCTCCATATAGGAGGTTTATATAGAGATACAATTGTAGTACTAATAGGAAAATATTTCCTACACCTATACATAATATTCAACCTACACATACAAGGAATGTAAATATATTCAATATATTCTACAGCCTTCAACGCCAACGTCTCCCACGACGCCAAACCCGCGTCCCTGCCGATCCTCCTTGACAGCCGTGTCACAGTCGCCAAGGACCATCTATACGGCGTCGTTGCTCATCGTGGGAGCTGTGGTGGTGTTGCTGTGCACCTGGGTTTCTCGATGAGAGAGAGAGAGGATTGAAGATGGGTGGCTATCTGGTGTGAACTCACAAATTGGGATGAAGCTTCTTTCAACCCTCATATCAGTTTCATTTAGATCTAACGGTCATGGATGAACCGTCCCTTTCTGTCCCGTGAAAACTCTCCCGCGGGTGAGCGAGCCTGAGCCCGTAGTTACTGCAACTTGAAAAGTTAAAAATACACTACTGTGACACTGCAACTTGAAAAGTTCAATACAGTTCTGTTCCTGTTGCATAATGTAGCGCAATTCGAAATTACCTCTACCATGCTCTTTGTCAGTAACTGCCTACCTACACAAATAATCTATCCAAGTCTTTCAAGATTGGACAAGTTTCATCCCCAACAGCGGAAGTTGATTCCCCGATACAACTTACAAAGACATTAACATTCAACCACTTGCATAAATATGCACATGAACAAAAAAGATTATACTGCCCCGGCTTTTTAAATATTAAATATTACGCCCTTTTGTCGCCCTTGTCACACGACGGCAGATGATACAGGTTGCAACTTACTAAAGCAACTCATATGCACAAGTATAACGAATTAATGCAGAAATGGACTAACAAGATACATTAACAAGGATGGTATCATTTCTCAAGTAAAAAAAAACACAGTTGAAAAAATTAAGTCGTAAATAACTCTCCCGTTTCCACTTCTGCCATGCCAAGGTCACCTTGGACCGGATAACTCAACCGCATGCAAATTTTCTGTTGAGTCAACAATCCAATCGGAATTTGGATGCGGAGCTAATTCAACTTCCTGGCGAAGTACTTCAACCTTTTGCCACTCATCCCATCTTTCTGCCAAGCCATCACCTTCAAGCATTCTCACCACTTCTGACATTTTCGGCCTTTCCATTGGAGAGCCTTGTGTGCAGAGCAGTGCAACTTGAATAAGTTGCTCTACTTCAGCATCTACATAATTTCTCTGGAGATCAGGATCAACAAGCATTTCTAGCTTTTTCTCTTTCAACAGTCCTTTTACCTGAAAAGGGAATAAGCTGTGTCAGACGTTTAAGAACATCAGTGTTATAAAGATCGAGGCAAACCCTGGACAACAGATGATTGATTTCTATTCTCTTCATATTTCAATGAGAGGATTAAGCACAAACATTTACGAAAATTTAGTAAGGAAACAACTAATTTCAGAGTACCAAGCAGATACAAATCTAATACAAGTTGGTTCTTGATTTCAACTTCTAACTTGAAACTTGCTAGCAATGAGAAAAGTCTGTAACCTTCCAGCTACTTTTTCTTGAATGAAAATATATATAAACTTAACTTAAAGTATCCAATTATCCAGTATGAAGCTCTCAATAGTAAGATGGGTTCATCTACATTATTTGGTACAGCGTTATAACATTAGTCACATCGAAAAGATACCAGAAAGTTGTCAGTATAATACGCCACATACATAGTCTGCCAACTCAGTAGCACAAAAGAAAGATATTCAATCTCTTTCTCTCCCCGATTTTAGGTTCAAGAACCAAATTTTTAAATAATTTAAGCATGCAAACAGAAGAGACATAAGATTCTGGTCGGGTTCAGAATATTTCACCACAGTGCTTTTCATTTGTGTCCTACTGGAAATAGACATGCATAATTGACTATGTGTAGAAGGTTAAGCATTCCACAGTTCAATAATCCTGACCTCTATTTGTAAGGTTGAATAGAAAGATAAGGCTAGGTCATATCTAAACTTTTACTTGTGGTATATAACACAAATTTATAAGCCTATAGTGCCTCCTTGACCAACATTTGCAACAATAGAACAGATACTTACCCAATCAAGTAACATGACATCATCATCATTTGCCAGCCGAGCAAGATCAAAAGCCCTCTGACCAGTTATAAGCTCCAAAAGCATGATACCGTAACCGAACACATCAGTTTTCTCAGAAGATTTCCCAGTAGAGAGGTACTCTGGAGCTATATGTCCAATTGTTCCGCGTACTGCAGTAGTTACATGGGTGTCTTTGTAGTCCATAAGTTTAGCCAACCCAAAGTCTCCAACAACAGCCTCAAACTCTTCATCCAGCAAAATATTTGCAGCTTTCACATCACGGTGAATAATCTTTGGGTCACAGTGATCGTGCAAATACGAAAGGCCCCTAGCAGATCCCAACGCAATTCGCTTCCGAGTTGGCCAATCAAGAGGTGGTTGGGAAGGTGGGCGTTCTAAAAGAAAGCATAAAAAGGTGTAAATAAATTACAAACACAGAAAAGTAAATCCTTCTGAAAATTTGGAAAGGAGAAATTCACATTCAGAAATCCATTGCTAGACCTAGAAAGTCAATAAACATGCAGAAAACCACTAAGACGAAGAAAAACTGCCCTCACAGAAGATGAATTTTATCAGTAGAGTATGATATAATGAAATCAAGTTCTACCTCTTAAACATGAGGCAACGCTACCATTAGCCATATAAGGATAAACAAGTAACCGTTCAGTGGGTGTCATACAGAACCCACGTAACCGAAGAAGATTTCGATGCACAGCCATGCTGATCATCTCTACTTCGGTTTGAAATTGCAATTCGCCACCAGGTGTGCGCTCTTCTTTCAGTCTTTTGACGGCAACCAGAGAACCATCTGCCAGGCGCCCTTTATAGACTTTACCAAATCCACCTCTCCCCAGAATGTTTTTGTTGCTAAAACTATCTGTTGCAACTTGTAATTCTCGCAAAGAAAACCTCTTAAGCTGCCCCAGATGTACTTCAGGATCCTCCTCCGCTGCAAAGAGACAATGATATAAAGAAATAAAAAATTATTCAATGATAATGATGTGAATCTGAGTAAACTACTAAGTACCAACCAGGTACATCGAAGAAAAATTCCTGAGGTTTTCTGCGGCGCCACCATGCAAATGCAATTGCAGGGGCAGCAAATAGTAAAGCAGCACCGGCGGCAACTCCGCCAGCAATAGCCCCAGTGGCACTATTTCCCCCTACAATGCGACCAAATAAACCAAACAAACATTAGAGTCCATTTCACCAAAGCTTCAAATAGCCTAATGGAATGGTTGCACTTTAAGATCCAGAACGATAAGCAGTTCATTCCAATTTGGGAACTACAAAATAACTGCACTAGATGATGTAGTGATGTGCTCATTATAGATGAAATTTGGTTGCTTTTGCATATAAAGAATGAAAGCTCTGCCATATCACAGCTATATTGTACTTAAAATCAAGACTTGCCATCTTGGCTTTTCTACATGTATACTTAGCTTGGTGATTACTACTTTCAAATTCATTTTGTTTCTGTTCTCATTGGTGTGTGAGTGTGTGTGTGTGTGTGCGCACCAATGAGAACAGAAAAAAAAATGAATTTGAAAGTAGAAATCACCAAGCTAAGTATACATGTATAAAAGCAGGGCGAGGCCGTGCCCCTTGCTTAAACATCCTCTTGATAGCCACAGTTATTAAACGTCACTTAATACCCTCAACTTTCAAAAGTCAACAATGGGAAGATCACCTGGTGTTGAAATGGGCGGTGGTGGAACAAAAGGTGGGGGAGGTGAAAATGGAGGAGATCCTGGGCAGGGACGCCCAGTAACTGGGCCACATAGATTCAGGTTGTTGGCAAAACTGAAAATTATTGAGAACCAATTATTCAGAATATATCATCAAAATCAAAATGAGAGTAGGCAAGAGAGTTCAGGCATCAACAGGAAACCTTATGGGAGTGAATAACGAGAAGGAGCCATTGTCCGGAACTTCTCCTGAGAGGTGGTTATTTGATAGATCCCTGAATTTTGAAATGAAAAGTTTCAGACATATGATTATTGCGGTATACAATTATTAAACACAATAGATGAAAACAGAAATACAGATATAAAACTAGCACTTACAATACTTGAAGTGAGGAGATATTAGTCAGTGACATGGGAATGGCACCAACCAGGCTGTTGTTGTTGAGCCGGCTATCCTTACACAGAAGAAATGAATAAATAAATATTTCTCCAAAAAACAAAGTCATCTTAATTATAATTGGAAATAACCAAAATTGAAATTATTTATGTAGTGTAATCTTGTGTTGGTGTGCGTTGGTGATGAACTCCCCGACTTAATTTATGTTTGACAACACAACACAAAATATAATTACCATTAATAAGACAGGCACTCACCATAAAGGATTCCATCCAAGACAGTTAGTTTCATTTTATTGTTATATATCAAAGAAATAAAGAAGGTAAAAGCTCCCACGTTTCTCAGCAAAATGATTGCACTCTTACCACTAAAGTGCATTGAATCGCTTAATATTTACCATCATAGTAACAGTAAGCAGTAAATTTCATACTTCTTTCATCATGCAGTTAATTTTTAAGGTATTATGGCACTCTTTTTCTGTCTTCCATTTGATCTGATAAGATGTTACTATATCTAATACAATAATGTAATTATTAATGCACAGAAATCAATCTAGTTTCCTTTTATTAGGATATAAGGCTATATACAGGTCATAAATTATACTTATTTGGCAACATCTATCTCTACAACAGTCTCCAAAAAAAAAAAAAAAATCTATCTCTACAACATGGCATTAAGAAAACAAAGTAAAGATAAGAATACCCACAGGAATCGCAGTTTTGACAGCTTGCCCAAGGTATCTGGGATTTGACCAGTAAAACTATTCAAATAAAGATCCAAGCTCACCAAGCTGGTTAGGTTCCCCAATTCACTAGGAATTGGTCCCGTTATGTTATTACTGTAGAGCTCCCTGCCATTAAAAATACAAGTAAGATTTAAATGAATGGCCAGGACAATTTTGCAATTGTATAAGATGTCTCAGGGTAACATATCATAGAATTCTAGATCTCTTTTTCCTTTTTTGTTTGGGGTTCAATTTCACTATGAACATGTTCCCTGCCATTAATAAATACCTGGTATAAGATGTCTCAGGGTAACATATCATAAATTTCTAGATCTCTTTTTCCTTTTCTGTTCAGGGTTCAATTTCACTATGAACAAGTTCAACATCCAAATTATAAGTCACCACACCTTTTAGCGAAGGAAAATATGATCTCAAAGAATGTATACAATGTGCATGGCAAAGTAGCAATCCAAGATAATATTCACGAGTGATTTACAAAATAGTCTGATACTTGGGCAAAATGATGATATCGATGTATGGTTTCACCCAAAAAATTCAATAGTGAATATCTCACTGAATGGGCAAAAGCTGAAAATCCCAAAACAAAGCACGGAGCACAACATTGTGTCTTAGAAGTAAAGTAAGGTTCAGCAAATCTATGTTGTTAACATAAGGAACCAAACGTATCAATTATAATATCTTGAGAACGCTGTTCTAATGTATGAAAACAAATTTTGATAATACCAAATATGACAGAAATTAGAAAATGGTGAAAAAACAAAAATGACTATCATGACTTCTGTTTTCTAAATAAAAAAGAAATTATCAAAAAAAAAACAGGAAACAGTGGACAAGAAGACAAATAGGACCACCATTACTGCATTACATAAAAAAGTTCTACATGCAGCCACATCGCATTATTCAGAAATGTTCTGTTAACGATAACCATGAGGAAATAGAGCATCTGAACACATTTTAGTAACATTTTCCAAATCAATATGACACACTAAAAAATTGTAAACTGAAGAGAAATTAATATCATCAAATAAAAGATCTCTATGTGCAGCCACATCTCACTTTTTCAGTATAACATATATAAGGCTAAATCTAATAGGCATTGCAATCCCTTTCTGGTTGGGTACAATCTGCATTCATCCGCCCTTGAAACATCATTTTATTAAACACTCTTTTCTACTTAAAACAAAAAAGAAATTATGAAGTAAGGACATTCCAAGTTCCCAAACCCCAAACGACATTGTTTATTTTTCAAAGTTTCTGCCTGCGATACACCACCTAAGTCAAGGACCCACCCCTAGTAGTTTCCATTAGTACTTACTCGCTGCTCATAAAGACTCCATAGATCTAAGTAGAAACCAATGTTTCCGACCAATAAAAACCAAGTGCGAGCTACCTTCATCAAATACTACCTTGGTAACTCATATCTAGTACCTTCATCAAGTACTAACCAACATTTCTTCCAGGAACTAAACATATCTAGACTTCATCCTCCCAATGGTATTCTCCCTGTACCATTGTTTACCACAACCCTATCCTCCATACTTAATCAGCATTTAATAGATTATTCATGGGTTCACATGGTACTGCTAGCGAAATAGCTCTGTGATAGATCATACTAATGGCAATGATATCATCCCACACCAACCTGCTTGTACTAATCACTCACTCCACGGTCTAGGTAAATGTTGACTTAATGTTTGCCAAGTGATTAGATGCTAGTACGAAACCAAAGAGCAAGTTGTGCAGAAAGATCCCAACAGGACTAACAACAGCTTTGGAAAATAATTCAGTAAACATCACAGTTTGGGAACAGAGTAACTTACAAATATTGTAAATTCTTAAGAAGGCCAAGCGAGGGAACAAGTTGACCAGACAAGGCTGCATTTCCAAGATCACTGAAATCACCCATCACAAAGCAAAATGAAAAGATATCAAGGGGGTGAGGCAAACATATTTGTCAGCTATAACATAAGCATTGTACTTAAGAAGATATCAAAAGTGAGACAACATACACTCTTATAACGCTATTGTCATTGTTGCATGTTACATGAAACCATGTACACGGATTAACAAGGGTTGGATCCCAACTCTGCAAGACATTGTTCGGGTCCTCTAAGTTGGCCCGTAGACTATGCAAGGCATCACCTGTTTGAAAAAAGAAAGCAAGACATATAAATCAATACTAGAAATATGAGTAGCTTAAGACCAAGACCTTTGCACACTAAAGAGTACACTACTCTATACATTCTGGAGACTGATACAAAAACATTACGAAGAAACACCAGAATGCATAAGAAACCAATAGTATAGACAGAACAAATGGTACAAAGTTCTTGGTACTCAAGACTTAGTTGAAGATTAAAGTCTGGGTTTGATATTAAAAATAAAATAAAAGGGCTGAGATTAAACAAACTTCAGATGCGGACAGCGCTATCGCCATCAAAGTCTTATTGACTCACAAAAATTAATAAGAGTTTTATGCAACCAACAAACAGCAAAGGTCGTATTCAGAGAATCGAAAATAATGTCACTTATCCTCAAGTACCCAATTAAAATTATCTAAAGGCTTTGCTCATGACACTAAAGATCAAGCTTACATTTCAATACCCAGCACAGAGCAAGTAGCTAAATTCAAAGCATGCAACAAAGTAAAGAGGTAAAAAGAAGCAAACCTTCCATATTGGAAAGCACCATTATGATCCATAAGGGATGAGCGAGGAGGAGAATGAAGCAGAGACAAAGTGAATTGACAAGCCTGCAATCCATCTCAGGTGCTGTTTACGTGTCTCAGATCCAAATGGTACATGACCCCCAAACACACCATCCCCAAACAAAAACAGACAACCTCTCTCTCACCCCAACAAACCCACCATTCTACCCAAACAAAAATCTAAAACACCCAACAATCGAAACCCCTGATCTCACCAAACCCAAAACAGCCTTCAAAAGAAAATCACAGATTTTGGAACGTTTTATTCTCTCTTTTCTGCTGCTGCTTCTGCTACCCTTTTGGCCAAACCTGCCCTTTTCCACACACACACACACTCTCTCTCTGCTCTGCTCTGCTCTGGGTGTTTTTGCGTGGGATTGTTATCTTTTTGTTTTGTTATTTTTTTTTTTTTTTTTTTGGGAGCTCGCACTTTTTTTGAGTGAGGCGTGCGCACACACAGAGTGAGTAGAGGAGTGGAAAAGAGTAAAGGGGCCTGCCCGAACGGTGCTGACCGCTGCCCGGAGGCGGTCAAAACGCCTTCGCGCTACAACGTGGAAAGGGACGTGACCGTGCGCAACCCCGTTTTCAGTCAAATCTTGGGCTTGAGTACGTGGGGCCCACTTCCTAAAGCCACCTCAGATTCGGTCCAACTCCTCATTTCCGCTTTTTAATTTTGTTCATTAGTTTAAACCCATGCTCATATCTATGTTTAGAGACATTATTAAACAAACAAGAAAACAAACAGTTCTATGTGAACCGTTCACCTGCTTCTCTATTCCAAAATCAAGGGTCCGTTTATAGACCAAAAATGAGAATGAAATAAAGAGAAATTTTAGGTACAAAGTACTGTTTCAGCTAGGGTCTGCCAATGTGGCAATGCCGAGGTTGTCCTCATGAGATAGATTAGCCGGCGACATGGGTGTAGAACGTGTAGTCTAGACCAATGAGGTGAATATGCAAGTCAGCTTGAAATTGGCACATAATATAAATAGATGTTGTCATGCGTGGAGATGATGAGGTTTCTCCTTGAAAGGTGACTAGCTTATATGAATTTGAAAGTACGAGGGAGAGAAGTGGTTTGTATCTATGTTTGCGTGATTTCTCTAACATTGACTTGTTGCCGCAGGTGGGATTTGTGACTGTAATGAGATTTTGAACAATGGTGAGAAGTTTGATGGCTTGTTTAGACTAGAGAGGCAGATGAGAGGCTTTGGTGAAGTGTTGGGTTGTGGGGATCTTTTGATTTAGGGGTTTCGTGGAGCTATGGTCACGTGTACTTAATGATGCTCAAGTGCTTTGATATATTGCGGTGTGTCCTCCTTGATTTTATATTTTTTGGCACTCTAAATTGTGTCATCTTCTTCCTTCGAAATCTAATCATCTCCCTCTTCTTCGGAGAACTAGCACGACTTCTATGGTTGTCCAGCCAAAGTATCATTGTTTAACATTTGAGTCCTTTCTGTTTCAGTTCTTAGAGTATCATGATGTAGTGAAGGAAGTGTGGCTTGGCGATGTTGCAGGTGTGCCCATGTTTTGTGTTTCCAGCAAGATACACACATATTCAATTGGATAAACGACAGAAGAACTCCTTTCGTGGGAGGCAGATGCAAATACTTGGCATACATAATATAGTAGCTGAACTTTTGGAAACTCCAATCTTTGCAACAGTGCATAATGAGAAGAAAGAACTGTTCTGGAGACGATGTCAAATGGGATCCGAGTACGGGGTATTTTCATAGAAAATATGAGTCAAAAGTGCATGAATACGTAGTTTACGATGTTTATATAATGAGAATGATAGTGGTGTGAGGATGATGTTGGGATTGAGGATTACAACCTACTTCTTTAAGATCTTCAAGGCCTTAAAGATACACTTTGAGGAAGTGAACACGGCATGAGATACTATTACATCTCATTTGTTGTATGGAATGAATGATCAACTGTGTGTGATACCGGGAAAATCATTGCGGTGAAACAGAAAGAGATATTGGTGCGAGAAACACGTTTCTATGGATAGATAAGTACACTCGCCACTCCAAGGAATCTATCAAGGAGATAAGAGCACGCTCCCCACTTTTAGGAATCTACTAAGAATATAAGAGCAAAACTCGCCACTCTAAGAATCCACCTAAGAAATAAGAGTTTGAATAACAATTGGGAAGATCTTCCACCAAATTGTATAAACTTCTGATAAAAGCTCAAGATTGAAATATGTTTACAAATGAAAGAAGAGCTTCCTTTTATAAGATATAAGGAAGGAAAAACAAAAAGACTACTTATTAAATCTTGAAACATAAAGATAATAATTAAAGACTTCATAACTCTAAGGCTTAGAAGCTTAAAGATCAATAGTGATTGTTCCTTGGAACTCATCAGCTTCAATTAATACGGGAATCCTATGTTGCATCTAGGTTCATGATTCTTTGTATCAGTGTGCTCAAGCTCACGAACCCTAATAGATTGTGAATTGAGAGGGATTTATGATTTTGGTTTCTTTATTTAAATTAAACCATAAATTAATCCACATCATTAGAATGGTAAACTAAAAGCACTAATGTGGCATATGCCACATCATTAATTTGGTATATATTTTTGGGATCCGAGCATTTTCCTTAATTTATATACTCGACAATTTGATTAAATTGTAGAGCATTGGCAGTTCATTGTGTTTTTCCATACTCTTGTAGTTGATATTGATTGATTTTTTTTTCTTTTCTATTACCTAATATGTGTTGGGGAGCAATACAAAAGTTAGAATGAATGTACATAATAATTTATGCTTGATTTTTTATTTCAGAACGGTTTTTTTTGTTTTACTACATATTGACCGGCACCCCGAGTTGCAAATTTCTGGCTTCGCTCTTCTCCTTATATGGCCCCTCTGTTGTAACGTCAGAGCAGATTCTACACACCAAGGTGTACTTGCATATTGTAATACCCTAGATTTTCATATCTATTTTCCTTGTTTTATTCCCTTATTTTAATGAAGGATTATTCATGAAAATTTTTGGGTTTATGCGAAGTTGAAGTTCGGGAGTTTATTTAAAGTTGCCTTGACTTTTAATAGGCCAAAAGTTGACTTTATTTTCCGTAAGTTATCTTCGAAAACTTCCTTTATGAAAGTTGTAGAGCTTGTCGATACGAGTTCGTAGACATGCGGCACGTCTAAAACGGATGTCGTATGAAGAAGTTATGTTCAGAGGAAGTTTGTTTTCGGGTTTGAAAAGAGTATAAGTAGAAAAATTGTGTGTGGGATTAATTAGAACCCTAAAAATCAGTTTCCCTCCTCTCTCTCTCCTCCCACCCGAGCTCCCCGAGCCTTCACTTTCTTCAGCCGAGTTCTTCCTCCTCCGGCCACCAAACCGGACGCCACCGGTCCCATTCGACTCCCACAGCAGCCCTCTCCATTTCTGGAGCAGTTCCGCCGGCTGTCCCGCCGCCTGGAAGCCGCCACAAAGCGGCGGAGCTACCGCTGTCCCGCCGGAAAACCGGCGATTTCGACGCCGTTTTCGGCCAAGTTTAGGTGAGTCTTGATCCCCTCTTCCTCCTGGTAGTGTTTAGGCATGGATTGAAGCAAGTTTTTAAGGTTTTGAGGCCGGTTTTGCAGATTTTGCCTTTGATTTTCTGGTCACTGTTCGGGGCGATTTCCGGCCGGTTCCAGCCATTTTTGGTCGAAGTCTCAGGTATGAAAGTTGTTCCCCTTGCTTCAAGCTTCAACTTTGCTGTTTGGAGTTTTCTCAAATTCGGAAGTTTGGGGTGGCGCGTGAGGCCCACTCGCCGCCGCCTGTGGCGGCGCGTCCGGTTGAGTTGCAGTCCTAGTTTCCTGTGGTTAGGTAGTCCTTACTGCTGTGAGCTTGTTGAGTGGTAGTGTGGCTAGTTTTTAAGAAATGTTGGCATGCTAGAACGTTAAGTGTGATTTTAGGTTTGTTGGAGGTTTGAGTTAGGAATGGAGGATTAGAGGCAGCCTTCGTGGGTCTCTAAGTTCGACGACTTTGGAAAGTTGTCATCTCTTGAATTAAGGGTTAGTTAAGGGTATTGTGTTAACCTATAGTATTTTAGTTACTAAGGTTTTAATTGTGCTATTTTTAAGTGATTTGTGAAGTTGAGTTGGTTTACCTTGGTCGGTTGTGGAATTTGCAGCGGGAGATTTAGGTGAGTAAACCTCACCAAGGTTCACTTTTGAACCTAAGGATATTATGGTTATATAATGATAATGATGGTGATGTTGGTTTTAATATCATGCTTTTAATTGTTTTTAAAATTTCATGAGCTTGATCGCCAACGGCTCATAGGTAAGATAAAAACAAGTTTTCTTTATATTGTGATGTTGAGAATAATGATGTGATTTATATATTATGTTGTTGAGAATAATAATTGTGATCTTGTGTTGTTGTGGATAATGTTGTGAAAATTATTGTGCTTGTTGGATAAATAGCCAAACCGGGTTCCAAGCTCTTTTTGGGTGATTGGTTGCGGTTAAGATGCTATTTATCATTTTTGTATTGATATTAGACAGTCAAACCGGGTTCCAAGCCTTTGGCCGGGTGATTGGTTACGGTTAGGAATAGAGCTCTAGTCCGTCTGTCAGTGTAGGTCATGGGAGATACTGTATGGTATCTGGGACCCATGGGTACACATAATGTTGTGGTAGGTCATGAGAGGTATTTTATTAAATATCTGGGACTCATGGGTACATCTCTTGGGTAATGTGTTTGATGTGTGGTTTGAAATTATTGATCCAATCTCTCTTGTGAATATTGGATGTGATAAATGTTGTGTTGTTTTTGAGTTTACTCATACGAGCTTTTTAGCTTACCGGGTTTGTTGTTTACAACCCGGTGCACCATTTCTTGGTGTAGGGGTTAGACCTGCAGGTGAGGATCAGCAGGGTTGAGATGGAGGCGTAGTG
>NC_020492.1:13233441-13237749 GCF_000184155.1 Fragaria vesca subsp. vesca | reverse complement strand
AAATTTTTATAAGGTTTAGCCGACGAAATATAAAATATTTCGTCGGCTATAGTTATTTTTTTAAATTTTTTATAAGGTTTAGCCGACGAAATATTTTATATTTCGTCGGCTATAGTTATTTTTTTAAATTTTTTATAAGGTTTAGCCGACGAAATATAGTAAATTTCGTCGGCTATAGTTATTTTTTAATTATTTATTACACACTTTAGCCGACGAATATATTAATTGTTTCGTCGGCTAAAGTCTGGAAAAAAAACCGACGACATGTTTTTCGTCGGCTAACTGTGGGACTATAGCCGACGAAAAAAAAAATTTCGTCGGCTAAAGTCATCACAGACGAGCTTTTCCCGACGACACTATAGCCGACGAGCCTTCGTCGGCTAAGATCTTAGCCGACGAATTAAGATAACAGGCCGACGAAAATTTTTCGTCGGCTAAAGTGCTTGTCCTGGTAGTGAGAGATATGCATGAAGGTCATAAACGAACTTCATTTATCTGAATCAAGTTGCTCCAGACCACAAGAGCACGCGTTTGCTAAAGGTATTGGAATGCACATGGACTCTACTTGATTTGGAAGGGATATGGTGAATTAGGCCTTTGTGTGTTCATTCCGGATTTACATGGACTCTTGATGGATCAAGAGATGCCAATATGTATCAACATCCGAAGAAAAAGATTTTGGGAAGACAAGGTCTTGATAAGGCACTCGATGACGGTATTGATGATGATTTTCCATCTATCGGCTTAGGCGCTCTATAACTAGTGAGGCCTACATATACTCCCATGATTAGTCAAAGTCTTTGCTCTAAAGAGATCCGTTGTTTTGTCTAAAGCAAGATAACAAATATGTGTTAAGAGATGGAGTTCCCATCTAAGTACAATAAGACGCATCAATGTACTCAACACAATACGAAAGACTTGACATCTCATTCGCTATGAAAACTTATAAAGCTAAGTGTAGCTATGCGCCCACGCAACGCCAATGTAATGGTAGTAACTCATTTTTCCAATACTTAATGGTATGAAAGGTTGAGGAATATTTTATCTATCACATCCCGACCCTTAAATTTTTACCTTATTTACTAGCTGGGTATTAATAAGAAATTTACCATCTCCGTCAATGAATTTATGGTTTCATTGGTCCCTAGAGGGGTATAGGGGAACGACTATTTCGGTGGAATTATTCGTAGGAGAAAAGTGTGACGACGGTAAAAATGGTAAACTTTAGCTAGTAAAAGGTAATTTTTATTAGGGTATTATTTTTTGGTGGTGTTATTTTGGAGTTGGGTTTATAGTTGGGTTGGGTAGAAACCGGTTGGGAAAAGCCCAACACTTTTCTTTTCTCTCTTTTTTCTTCCTGACTCTCTCCCCGAGCTCTCCCGCTGCCGGAAGCTTCCCGCCGTCCGCTCGTCGTCGTCCGGCCAGCTCCGACCGTCGCACCAGTCCTAAAGGATCGGCCGTCGACCCAGCCTTCTTCCTGGACCGGTGAGAGTCGCCCTAGCTCCGCCATGAGGGAGTTATCTCGCCCGAAAGGTCTGACTGCAGTGGTGGTTCTCTCGTCGGAACTCCCTCCTCCGGTCGCCACAGCCGGAGCTGCTAGGCTCAAAAGGAAGCCCTCCTTCCATGCTTCAATCCTTCGAAAGGTTTTGGTACGATTCGTGCTAGGTAAGAAGAAATCATTGATTGGAACTCTAGGGTTCTTTGTTGTTGTTTTGGTTCGATTGACCTAGCTAAGCTTGGAATTGGTATTTGTGCTAGATAGAAAAGTTGTAGAGTGAGTTGAGAGGAAGATGCTGTCAAATTTTGGTAGGCATTGGAGGTCGCCGGAATCGGCCTCCGGCCGCCGCTGTTTGGGAGATTTTTATGGTTTTAAATGTAGAATATTAAGGGGAGTTTAATGATGTGAAGTTTGGAATTTTTGGAGGAGTTTTGGATAAGTTTGGGATTTTTGAAAGATTGGTGAATTTGGCGGTTATTGGGGTAGAATCTGACCGTTGAATTTTCCTTATTATTGTTTTAGAATGTTGAAATAAATGAAATAAGGCTGTGGTCGGAGTTTGGCGTGAATCCGATAAGCTTAACCCTAGAAAGGGTAGTGGGTTAGGCGGAAGAGTTTTGGGTTAAATATTTAAGTATTATTTATTCTGAAATTGAAGTGTGGTCCTAAGTATGGTTTTTGTGCCAGGATTTGAGGAGACCTCACTTGAGTGGTGAATTGGATTTCGTCGGGCTTATGCCTAATGTCACATCCCGACCCTTATATTTTTACCTTATTTACTAGCGTGATTATAATAAGAATTTTACCGTCTCGATCATTGAGTTAATAGTTTAATTGGTCCCTAGAGGGGTTTCGGGGACGATTATGTGCGGAGGATTATTCGTAGGAGGAAAATACGACGACGGTAAAAATAGTAAATTTTAGCTAGTAAAAGGTAATTTTTATTCGGGTATTACTTTTCAGGGTGTTTTATTTTGGATTTGGGTAGTATAAGAATGTTGGACCGGGCCAAGGGGTGGTCAAAGCCCAGCCCTCTTTTCCCTCTCTCTCCCTCCCGGTTTTCCCGCACCCAAACTCCCTCTCGCAGCCGATCTTTCCGTCGCCGGCCAGCCGTCGTCCGGCCACCATCTGCCGCCGCTCCGGTCTCAAACTAACGGCCTCCGACCCAGCTACCTCACTGGACCGGTGACAGCCGCCCTAGCTCCGCCGTGAAGGAGCGCTCTCCCCCGAAAGGTTCGACTGTCCAAAGCTTCACATCGCTGGAACTCCCTCCTCCGGCCACCAAAACCGGCGATCTTTGGCTCGTTTTGTAGCCTTCCTCCCGTGCAGCAACCTCTCCAAACAGCTCACCCTCTCTTCTGCTAGGTAAGGAGAAATGTGAAGTTGAAATTCTAGAGAGTTTTTGATGTTTCTGTTCGATTGGCATAGCTAGGCTTGGATTTTGGGTTTGTGCTAGTTAGGAAAGTTGTAGAGCATGATGAGAGGAAGATGCTGTCAAAATTTCATAGGTTTTGGAGGTCGCCGAAATTGGCCTCCGGCCGCCGCCGGTTGAGAGATTTTTAATGTTGTTAAATTTGGAATATTAAGGGGAGTTTATTGTAGTGAGTTATGGAATTTTTGGATGACTTTTGGATAGGTTTATGAATTTCCGAAATGTGGTATTTTTGGCGGTTAATTAATGTAGAATCCGGCTGTAGGATTTAAGTTGTATTTTTGGGGAGGTTGTATTTACGGCTGCCGAGTATGATATTTAAGTTCGGATTGTTTCGATTTAAGAATATCGGAGTTAGGCAATGATGAGCGTATTTATGGCTCTCGGGTAATTTTGCCTATTTTGACTAAATATTGGATTGTTTTTTGGGAAATTAATATTATATTTGGAACAGGACGTGAGGAGGCTCGAGCAGACGAGGCCCCAGATCGACATCAGGCTTAGGCCAAATTTGTGAGTGGACCTTTGTTTTAAATAAAAATGCATGCTATAGTTCATAGATGAACAATTATTGTTATGGAGCATTTTGACGTCATTTTAATTTGACGAATTTTATTTCTCTTGGAGAGTTACCGAAAATGGGATTTCGGTGGATATAAATATGTATTTATGAGAGAGTATGTATATAAAAGGCTAGCTAGCCATATGTGTATGTCCACCTTAATGGCGTAGCATATAGCCGCATTATGGTGTGACGTGAGCGTTGGACGTGAGCGTAGTAGCCCTATATGAGTGTTTTAATTCACATAGGGGGTATGGACACATATTTATACACCCGTCTGTCCACCTTAATAGCGTAGTGTAGCACCGCATTAAGGCGTGACGTGAGCGTTGGACGCGAGCATAGTAGCCCTATATAGACCCATGAATTTATATAGGGAGTATGGACGTGTGTAAATACATACATATATTATAGAGTCTGAGAGGCTCGATATTTTATGAGATAAAAGTTTAATCGCTTGCGGCATGCATTCGATTTTTCCTTAGAAATGGATTTGGGGAAACATAAATATTTTTCTTATTAATTTATTTTTGTCCACTCACTCTAACGTTATTAAATGTTTTTCCCCTGGGCCCTTCGTTTTAAAATGCCCAGTCTGCAGAGTTCGGGTTGGATCTAGTAGGAGGCGAGGCATAGTCACCCGCATTTCTGCCAGTTTTCATCAGTAGGTTACCTGTTCAACCTACTCATGTTTTCTTGCTTCCGCTAGAGTCTAGTAGCTCTGGATACTTTGGGATTGTTGTATATTATTTCGGTAGTGTGCTCGGCCTGTTGGTTTGATGTTTAGAATCTCTTATCATATTTGCTTTTATTAGC
>NC_020492.1:13226938-13233421 GCF_000184155.1 Fragaria vesca subsp. vesca | reverse complement strand
AGTCAAGGAAGCCACACTCGGTTTTGACCCGAGCCCAGACCTTCCCTCTTCCTCTCCGCCTGCCTCCGGCGTCCTCCGCATGACGCCGTCGTCTCCGGCCATCCCTGGCGACGAGACCATCTTCAATCTCTTCCTCTCCTTCTCTTCTATCTAACCCGGTCCATGGATCACACTTTCTTCTCGATTCGGTGGTGATCGATCGAAGGAAAGCTCGACTGTGTTCTGCAATTTCCGGTGAGCTCCGATAGGGACGACGGCTATGAAGGCTATATTCTTGTCCTCCTCACTTCCCTCTTCCTTGTTGTGTCTTTGTTTTCTTGATTCGTGGCCAAATCGGAGGAAGCCCTAATTCTGTTTTATGGGTTTTCCGGCGAGCCACCGTCGTTGACGCCGTTGAGGTTTCTCGGTGTCTCTTCTCTCCTCCCCTGACGTTGCATTGATCTCATGGAGACCCAGTCGTTTCTGTTGAAGATCAAGGGTGCTGCTGCTGTGGTGTTGGAGGCGTTGGTGAGCTCGGGTGTTGATGAAAGCCATGGTTAGCAGCGACGGTTTAGGCTGAGGGTGAACTCAGTCTGGTGAGGTCTATAGCAAGGTGAGGAATCTCTAGGTTTCTGCTTGGTTTGATGATTGAAATGCTGCTGTGTTTTGTGGTATGGTTGATTGGTGATTAATCTGGGGTTTTTGGTTGTTTGTATGTCGAGAACTTGGTATATTGAAGGATATAGGGAGGTCATGGCGAAATTCCGGCAAGTGGCCGGATGGCAGAATCTCCGGCGAAGGCAGTTAGTACGTCAGAAGCAGTTGAGGTAGTTATCAAAGTTTTCCTTTTTGTTTTGCGTTGTTTCTTAAATAGGAAAGTTTGTTGGTTTATAATCGAAAATCTTTCTAAGTGAGGAAAGTTCCTATTTTGAGAAACTTTCCCTTTTTGGCAACTTCCTATTTATGGAAACCTTTTTTGGGTGTCCTTAGTAAATTTTGAGGTGAAGTTGTGTAGAGAGGAAATGAAGGAAATTGTTGGTATTGTTTGTGAGCATGTTTGATCGTAGGGGATCATAAAATAATTTTGGAAGTATTTTGGTTAATGTGTTAAGGCATGGAAATTGATAGTGACTTTGATTCCAGGTTAAGGTTCACTCCGAATATGTTATAATTGCGAAGTTTAGTCGGAATTGATTATTAGTATATGTTGGTCAATCCTGGTCAACCCAAGATACTTGGTCAATTTAAGAAGAAGTCGAATCAATGATTATAGGAATCCGGCCGTAGGATATAAGTCTTTAATTTGTAGAAGGTTGAATTAGGGCTGCCGGTATATTCGGTGAAGTTTGAGCCATTTTGGGGTTATGAAGGACAAAGTTGGGCAATGATGAGTGTGTGGGAGGCTCACGTTTAATTTTTGCCCATTTTGTTTAATTATTGGATTTTTAGTTGGGAAATTAATTATATGTTTGGATCAAGACGTGAGGAGGCTCGAGTGGAAGAGGTCTCGGATCGACGTCAGGCTTAGGCCTAAAGTTGTGAGTGGACTTTTGTTTAAAATATATGCATGCGATGATTCTATATTAAATGATTGATTTTATTGAATATCAATTTGTGGATTTGTCTATTTTCGCGAAGTCATTTTCAGAAGTAAATGTTCTCATTTTTAATGGCTATCGTGTTATTGGAAAGTTACCGAAAATAAGATTTTCGGTAGAGTCGTGTGCGTATTGCTTTTTATGATAGTTGGCAATTTTTCATTATTGTTGGAAAATAACCGAAATTGAGAATTTCGGTGAGTATGTATATATATCCATATTTGGATGATTATGAGAATAATATGTATATGAGAGAATGCTAGCTAGCTATATGTACTTTTCCACCATACTGAGGTAAAAATTCCATTATGGTGCGACGTGAGCGTTAGACGCAATCGTCGTAGCCCTATATAAATATAATAATTTATATAGGGAATATGCGCGTATATATTTATACACCGTCTTTTTCACCATAATGAAGTAAAATGCCATTATGGTGCGACGTGAGCGTTAGACGCAAGCGTCGTAGCCTTGTGTGAATTTTCTATTTGTCTTTGTTGTTTCAAGAAAATTCATGCAAGGGATATGACGAGTATAATACATACATATTTTATTTTAGCCTGAGAGGCTGTATTTTTTTGAGCTTTGGAGACTGGCCGGAGCTAGTCATGAAATTGCCAGTTTTTTTTGTGTTGAGCGTTTTCGAGCTGCCGCATGCAGCATATTTTCTATGGAAATGTAAATTGGGAAAGCATAAATATTTTCATTAAATTTATGTTTTTGTCCACTCACTCTAACGTGTTTCAAATGTTTTCCCCTAGGCTCTTCGTCTTATAAATGCCCAGTTGCAGGTTAGCATAGTGAGGCCGAGCGTACATGGAGAAGAAGCATAGTCAATAGTATAGCTTCCGCTCATTTCTATTTATTTCTAGTTCCTCTCCTCTCAAGTAGAGTTGCTCTGAATATTATGGTTGTTGGTTATAGGATCTTTGTTAGATTAGTGAATCTATTTTGGGAGATGTTGTGATTTGTGGGGAGCACGAAGGCTCCAGGAGTTAAGGTTGGAGTTGGAACTTTTAGAAGTGCTTGCAGGTGTTTTTTTTTAGGAAGGGTTGTCCATTTTCAAGGGAGGTTATGCCGAATTTTCGGTAAATTTTCCTTGGAGGTGGTCCCCGTAGGATTTACTTCGGGTTTCAGGGTGAAATTCGGGGTGGGTCCTGATAATTAATATGTAAGTTCTCAAATCGATGTATGCAAATATCCAATGAATACTAAAGACTCTATATTCCTTCCTTTCATTTTCATTTTTAATCCGATCAAATTAAGCTCTCATAATAAGAGTACATTTTATTTGATCTCATGTCCTCACCTCTTGTGTTAGAAACACTTAAGACTATTTTTTTCGGTTTCAATTTTGTTAACGGTATTAGAATATATGCATGATAATGTGACATGGATGACCAGATCAAAATATTACATATTAGTTGTTTGGTTCACTTTGCGCAGAAGAATTTTCGGTTGTAACATTCCCCTCTATATTGGGAATCCCAGAGTGAAAATCATGTCCCGCACCCTAACATTTGAGGATGTTTGTTTTGCTTTATTTTAAATGTACTTGACTAAATCACTGAGGCATCATGGTATATGTCCATTTCATAGCGGGAATCCCAAAGGCATAGTCGGGACTTGAGAGGAAAGCCCAGAGGCACGAAGTAGACCAAGCTAGGGAAGACCACGACTCAACGGTTTTATCACCAAAATTTGAAAAAGAAAAGATATTATATGCATATGTCTCCCTAAAGATAAGGGATTTAATGAAGGAAAAAAAAAAACCAAAGCCCCACCATAACCCTGTTGTTGCTCAACCTCCCTCGTTGTCTCGATCCGTCCGGATTTAAATTTGCCGACCATCTTCTACTTAACAACTCCAATGACCACTATCTAGATTGGTGACACCATCAGCACCAACATCATGCGAGCAAGGTCGGCATTGATGCTAGACCACTACTAGATTAGCGTCGCTCGATTACAAACTTGAAGATCACCCAGGAATTTGAAAAAAAAAAAAAAAAAAACTATGTGACTGAGAGACTTTTTTCATTAATCATAATGTTTCTTTTACTTAACATTTTATAGAACTGGACAAATTTAGTGTAATTTGTTGAGTTATGACCTTTTTATATTAAAATTTTAGTATCTAGATATGATAAATACTAATTGACTAACCAAAAAATTGATATTAGCGGTGAAATGCTTTTAGAAAGAAAAAAAAATGAATTAGTGATGTTGTTAATGGAGAGCACTAGAATTTTGTTGGAGATCAATTTTGAGAGACGAATATGATAGTGTTATGTATAGGAACCAAATGGTCCAGTGTGTCAAGAATTTCCAGAAGAAATGCATGCCTTATATTTGCAAACATGGTCTTTTCCCATTACATCACCCCAAAAAACTAAAAATATAATAGTAAGAACTGAAAAAAGAAGAGGAGGAAAATCAAGAGACAATGGAGTTTTATAAATTGAGCTTGATGTCACCCAAATCGAGCTGAGCAGCAATCTCCTCAAGCTGCTTCTTGACACTCATATCAATCAGCTTAGACCCAGAATTGCCGTACCTCACAGTGAACCCGGCCACCAAACTGGGATCAATCTCCGACTTGATCCTCACATTCTTGGAGCCCGTGAGCTTCTGCACCTGCTTGGCTATCTGCGCCAAGTGCTGCGACTCCAGCTTCACCACCGAGCTCACTATGGCCAGCTCCGTATCCGTAATCTTGTTGTATACAGTCTCAAACTCTGCCACAATGTCCTTGATGAGGTCGATTCTCTTGGCGTCGACCAAAATGTTGAGGAAGTTGACCGTGTGGGGCTGCAGCGCCGCCGACTTGGCGATGTCGTCGAGGACGCCGCGCTTCTTCTCCAGGCTGATGGTGGGGTTGACGAAGAAGTCGAACACCGACGGCTCCCCGAAGAACTTCTCGAGCTTCTCCACGTCGGCCACGGTGGTCTCCAGGGTGTTGTTGGAGACCGCCACGTCGGCCAGGGCCGCGGCGTAGCTGGAGGCGGCGGTGGCGTTCATGCGTGCGCCGCCACCTCCGCGGCGGAGGGAGGTGGAGGAGGATGCGGCGGCGGTGAGCTTGAGGTTGAGGGGGGTGAATGTGGAGGAGAAGGAGACGGCGGTGGATCTGGCGGTGAGGGAGGAGGAGAGCGGTGGCGGTGGGGTTTTGGATTGGAGACAGATTGGGGTTTGTTGGAGGGCGGCCATTGCTGCTCTCTATGAGAATTGAGATGATTAAATGGTGAATTGTTGACCCTCACTCACTGTGGTTTTGTTTGGTTGATGATTTTGATTTTTGCGAGAAGTGGTTTTGGGTGGTTTGGAGATGATAGGAGGAGACGAACGGCTGTGACGTGGTGGAATATTATCCAATATTTGGAGGATCATAGCCACTTATAGTTTGAGGATATAATGGATTTGACGCGTGGATAAGTTTGATAGGATAGTCCTATATTGCTCGAGAAAATCACAATATGTTTGAGACTTTCCTTGAGGCTGAAAGGCCGCTAAACTATCCTACAAGGTATGTGAAAAATAGTTAGTAATACACTGTTTATTCAAATTGGTCATTGCTCGTTGATTCGACAATACAACAACAAAATCAATTTAAGTACCGATTTCACATCTTGATCTAAAGGCTTATATTAGATGTCTGCTACCTTAACATGTATTGTAAGTGACATCACATTTGACATATTTCATGTGAGGCTCGCGTTGTCTCTTACCCCAGATTAATCCATGAACAAATAATTACCCCATGTGTTAGCTTGGTTAGGTAGGTCTCACATGGGACCCATGATTACCCCAGAGTAATTCAAGCCCGTTGAATGTTGTTTTTGGTCCATCATCTGCTCTAACTCATGCAATTGGTCCATTGCAGCATCTGCTCTAAGCCAAATTAATTATTAGACAAAAAAAAAAACCAAATTAACCAATATCCTTAATTTGACATTTCAGACTGATATATATACATGACTAACATGAGTACTCTTCTAGTTAAATTTATGAATTCATACCCTCTTTATTGTTACTTTATTTACTTAGTTTCTAATTTTATCCTTTATTAATACATTTAAAACTAAAAAGTATAAACTCTCACTTAAAAGACGATAGTTCATTCATACTAGGTCACTATTAAGAAACAAACGAAAACAATATGAAAATGACATCTTTTGCTTATAAAAAAAAAGAAGGTAAAAACAACAATAGATGTATATTTTAAGAAGTGACTACACTTATCAAGAAAAAATTTACTTTTGTCATTCAACCTGTATCATTTAGAGTACTTACAAAAACAGAAAATTTATTGAGCTCTCTTATACATTTTTTATATATTTTGCTTGAGTTCCTCTCCCTAGCGAAAATGTGAAAAGAAAATGTATGATTAAATGGATGGTACTGCGGGACAGTGCCATACAGATCACAAAGCATATGAAATATGTTTGAATTTTGATAAACAATCGTGACTAAACTAAGAAGTCACCAACTTAATTCTTATAGAATTTAACAAAAATTACAAGATATCCACTGATATATGTTAATATTGGTGATCATCTCATATAAAAAAAAGTAAAATTTTAAACTTCACAAGCATTAATGACATAATTGATGAAGCAAATATGTTGCAGGTTTTACGTACATAGTCATGTGTGGGTGAATTGTCAAGACTTTAAATAATGCATGATTTGAAAATAAACGTGATATTCACTTGTGTGTAGCAGCAATTGGAATAAAAATGAAGAAAGAAACAAAATTTATCACATGTATGAAAACGGTCTATAAATTTGGCAACATGACAATTCATTTGAAACATGCAATGTAAGTAAGCATCAAGCAAACAATAGAATTAGTTGTGCGTGAGAGAGAGAGAGAGAGAGAGAGAGAGAGAGAGAGAGAGAGAGAGAGG
>NC_020492.1:13211712-13226918 GCF_000184155.1 Fragaria vesca subsp. vesca | reverse complement strand
AGAGAGAGAGAGAAGATTTGAAAACTCCTCTCCCCCCTTCTCTCTTGCTTGATTTAGATCCTTTCTACTCCATATCTCCTGCTTGAGGGTCGGGGGAGGATGATGTTCGAGTTTCTAATCCCAGTTCCCACTGTTTTCTTTCCGGTTTGTTTTCCCAACCCCATACAGAGAAATCTTCATAGCCATGTTGATGGCTGCCAAAGCTTTCCTCTCTGCCCTCCTCCCCATCTTTTCATTTTGCTTATCTTCTCAACCCACCTCATCTCAACATCCAAACCGCTCTTGTCCTCTCTGCTAATTGTAGAAAACTCCACCCTTCGTTGTCACTAGAACAACGTCCCCAAGACCGGATCTAAACGATGATTTGGACGCTTGAATGACCCAGTCTTCTTCCAAGACAAAGGAGTGGTGAGATCCCTCGAGATTCCACTTTGGGTGCCGGTGTGAAAGTTTGCAGCTTCATGGTAGCGAGCACATAAGAGAAGACGACATCAGAACCACTACAATCCCCCCTAACGTTGGCGGCATTTTCAATACTGGAGATGGTGATGCATCTGTGATCGGTGTTTACCAATTTGGGCTAGATCCATGTTTCTGTATTTGTTTGTTGGGTCTTTTGGCCTATAGTTTTTATGTTTATTGTGTTGGTAGGTTTGTTCCCCAATGTGGACTTATTTTTCGAGGGCCTGTTAGTATTAAACTGGAGTAATTGCTCATTTTAATATATTTCTTTATTTAATCATAGAGAGAGAGGTACTGTGAGGAAATTCCTTTAAGTGAGATATGAGCGAGGGTGTATAAGAATTTTGAGATTTGGGTTATGAGATTTAACTATGTGAGTGAAAAAGCAAATATCTCCGGTGGACGCATGCAGAAATTTGTCAAGCCACGTTAAATCTCGTGTCAAATGTTTTTTCAATAGGCTGGTTGGTTTATAGCCCATTGCGAATTTGAGACCAAAAACTTCTAAGTAAAGCATATTATCCATGAGCAGGCCAAATGAAAAAAAAAAAATACGGTTTTGATTTCTTCCACCTCATGCTTCCCCTAATTCTATGTAAATTGATGAACATAAAACAATTGACCTTGTTTCCTCTAGATTTTAGTAAATTGGTAAGTATGTAGGCATTGATCTTATTCGGTAAGCTATGGAGACATCAAAACAAATTTCTCGGGCTACCAGATAAAAAAGGCAATAATAAAATTAAGGTTTTGTTAAATGTACCGAGCAAATGTTTGCGAATACCTAAAATAAAAAATTTGTAATTTAATTCCAAGTTTTCCGTTATCTACAACTTGCATGATCCTAGACTCCGAGTCCAGCTGAGATTTTCTCAACTTGTATGTCGTCCTAGACTCCTGACAGTTTCTATAAAAGTGGGGATAAAAAAGGAATTGACTAGCAAATTTTTTATTGCTTAGTACATTTAATTCTAGGTATATTTAACAACACCCAAAAATTAACAAACCCTATTTTTCCGAATCCTAAATATGTCCATGCAGGATTGCAGGTATCACTTGGCTTGCTCATTCAACTAATACAAAAGTACATTCGTAAAGCTATGAAACTAGGAGTGAAGTTGGGGACACAAAAAAAAAAATTTATTTTCCAAAGGAATACTATTGTACACTGCTGTCCCAAATCCTTTCCAACGGTCCAACACCAGAAGCAAAACCTCAACCTCAGCCATATATGTAATAACAGTACTCTGATAGTACACATCACTGCTATAGAAATAATTGAAAACACCATATATCTAACAAATGTATTTTGATAGTAGTATAAACATATACTGTGACCAGCAAGACACAGAAATTAATGAACTCACTGTTCATGTGAATTATCTGTGGAAGAGTGAGTACCAGATCCAACATTGTTTCCCGATGTGAATAAGTTTGGGTACGAGAAGTATGGGTCATCATCCATTGAAGTCAATCTCTGAGGCTGGTGATGAGCAGGCTCGTGTTCAAAAACATGATCACTGGGAGGAGGTGCGGAATCAAAATCCACTTTAGCCGAGTCCATAAATGAAAGATTTGATGTCTCTGATCCCCGGCCATATTCATGGACTTGATGGGGTTCCGGAGAATTTATAACACCACTAGAATTACCATCAGGGATAAGATGATCAAAATCTGGCTTTTCTTTAGCTGACTGACTAGGAATCTCTTCATGAAATGGGTTTTCACTGCTACTTTCAGATACTTCTTCATTGTTTTTCTTGGTCAGCTCATTGATTCTTACCTGTGCAAGACTAGCTGCCGAGCGAGCTGCTGCTGCCGCACGTTCTGCCGAATCTGCAGCGGCCTGAGCAGCAGCTAATACATCTTGCATATCTACATTGACCTCACTTTTTCTTCTTGAAAGAGAGGGTGGTGGTGGATTCGTATGTCTCACAGGAAACGATGCAGAAGAAAGAGATGGGGGAGAGATAAATGGCAAAAACTGTACATCATTTCCATGACCAACTGAAGCATGAGATTCATGCTTGTTTTCTATTGCTCTTTCTTCTTCAGACTTAAAGGACGGTTCTTTGTATGGATGTCCAATCACCTCAGAATCTTTTGATAACTTGTCATCAATTTCAGGGTGTGGTGGGGTTGGAAAAAGTGGAGCCATTACAGGTGCTGAGGCTGTACTCTCATTGGGTCTTATTGATACTTTAGGAACTTCCGGAAAGTCTAATCCGTCCAAACCATCATCAGAATCAGACTGTTCTTTCTGAACTTGATCAGGAGCACAGTACAATGTCTCATCATGTTTTTCTTTGGGAAGCGGCAACTTAGACCCACTGACAAACAGTGTCGGACCATTCTACCAAAGATATGAGGGATTTTAATCAGATACAGGTAAAAAGAGAAAGGGAAATAACAAGGTAAAAGTGTGGCCATTAACAAGAGTACAACTTACCAGCAAATCCTCATGCGGTTTGAAGATTTCAGCTTCAGATGCAGCAGGATCCCAATCCAGTTCATGCTCTTCGGCAATTTCTTTCAAAAGCTTCAACTTTTTCTCAGCGGAAGGAGCCCGAACAGATAGCAACTCTATCAACTGCAGTAAAAGTGCAGTGTCACAACCACAAATTAGAAACCTAAGTAGATGGTTACAATATGAATATCAAGGAAAACCAGAATACTATTACAAGACCACAACACCTGACGACTGACACCACAATCTGGCATTAGCTCTGTAGCTGCTGATACAAATTCTTTCCCGTATTTAGATACAAATAGCATTTGAACTTGAAGCAACTCTGGCAGATCAGCACATCTTGGTGCAGCAAAACACAAACTGGATATTGCTTCTTTCAAGTCAAGAGGACACTCCCTATATCAGATCACGGTTTAGTTCTTAAATATCAAAACATTAGACGATTAACAAATCAGATGCAGCTGCAAAGCCTTAAGTGATTAAAAGAAAAAAGCAAAATAAGTAGCATAGCCTCCAAAAGCAACAAAATTTACTGCAACTGGATCCATGGTTAATCAATCAAATGAGCCTAGTAAAGCTCCAACAGTGATGAAAAAGGATAATGAGCTATGTATGTAATGCTACATATACAGAGTGTTTGAGATGCTATTTTATAAAGTAGCATGGTGCCTGTTATAACAGTCTTATGCTGATTTATAATATTCCACTAGCATCCCTGGGGGCATTCCATCTGTGTCTCCGTTGCCACAACAGGGCAGAAAGTCTTTGTATAAAACAAGTAGCACTTGCCTAATAGGTTCCTCAGATGCTCATTCAAGAATAGAGCACATATGCAACATAAAACTGTAGATATTGAGTACTCTGCACCACACCCACTGTTTTTAAACAACCAGGTAGAGAGCAGCAATGTGTTACATTTCCATTGCTGAGGGTGTGTGAGTCAATTGCAATCTTCCAATTGCAAGACCAAAATACTTCAAAAACATGAGATTGGAAAAGGTAATACACTTTAATCGTAACAATTTGGGAAACAAAAACTCAAACCAAATACAGTGGTCCATCTGAAAAAAAGGGCTCATGTTACACAGCAAAAGCTTTGCGTTTGGGCAACCCTCTCAACAGCTAAGAGATGCAAACACCAATCATAATTCTAAAACTATATTTATCCTTTATTTTCTCTACCTGATAAGTGATATCTTAGCAACAAAAACAAAATATCAATGACAGAATGGAGATTGAAAACATGGAATGAGAGCTAGTTGCCAGCATTCTTCTTTGAATGTCTATTACCCAGAGCTCCAAAAAGTAACTATGTAACCTTTAAAATCTCCATCCCTACTTTAAAGTATTGAAAGCCAAAGGACTCAGAGTGGCAAAGATGAAACTATATAGGATTGCTTGCGAGAATAGAATCACAAGTTAAAACACTAGAGCAACCATCACAACAAATCCCAATGTGAACAACCAGCATTTAAATTATCAGCAATGAAGCATATCCTGACTCTCATCACGAGCAAGCTGACTTAGTCTGTATGGGCTTTGGCACAGAGATTCTCAAAAATAAAATTGAAATACCCTATATTTTTCTGAGAAAGGAAATACCAATAGTGTTGTGTCAGCTTCTTTTATTGTTTCTGTTCCACAGTTAGTGGCCAAGCTCAGCGATGTCAGAGTGGAGGGCAAGGGGGAGGGGTATGGTGCAGTTTTTTATTTTTATTCATTGATCCACATGGTTAAATTTGGGAAGTGTGTGTTTAAGATGCTTAGGTATTTGCTTGTTTCAACTAGCAACTTCCTTTTTATAACAGACTATTTGGCTTGCTTTCTCCTATGTGTTTCTTTGCGCTACTGGTACCAAGGAATCTAAAGTGCCATTTGTTAGCCATTCAATTGGATGGCTTCACAGAAATAACTGATTCAGCAAGTTTTTCTCACCTATGACTGTGCCCTTCAGATGATGTTAAGGAGAAAAGAATAATTAATAGTTTCAAAATTTCATTTGAGATGTTTGTTTTCAATCACATGTTCAACCTTTATTTTAGTGTTTTTCTATTTTGAATTATGTTTCCATCATTCTTTCAGCAATAAATGCCTGCAACTTAATAGGGTGGATACAACTTAAAAGCCAAGAATATACACGGTTACATAACTGAACTGCTTAAAACTTCAGAAGGAATTACAATGCTGATAATGTTTCATAAGAACTATATTCTACATCATAAAGGTGACTGTCTGCGGAAAAAAAGAAGATAAAAATATTTACAAGAGATCCACCAAGAGGAAAGAGAGGAACTGCACAAATCACACAAACTAACCAACTAAGCCAAAGAAAACATGACTGAAACTACACTAGACCCACACAGTCCTCCATTGTAAGGAATGCTGCAAAGAAGACATCTTTGACAACCTAAAAGTTTTTCTTCTCAATACAACAATCAAGCAATTTTCTTCAGTATATACACTAAAATTTCAAATTATGAACCAGTATTTACTTATCCCCCTTTCCAAATTTAATAATGATATGCCCTGACGTTTTAAAAGTTGGCAAACTAACCTAGATATTTCCTAACCATACATGAAAACCAATCTACAGTTGCACTACGGTGCCACGCAAGAGGACAACAGAGAGAACATCATGCATTATACTCTAGCTGCCTAAATCATCTCAGTTTTTCAATTCATATCTGAACTAAAAAAACGTTCCTTCAGCAGAGAGAACTTGACATATTGCAGAAGTTTCAGCACAAACATTCTCTTACAGGAGCAGTAAACTAGCAGTCGACCAGATAAAGTTTTTAGAAACAATCGGAACTCAAATCATAAAGTTGAAGCAAAGAGAAATATGATAGAAAGAATCACAACTTTCAGTGGCTAACCTTTGTGATTCAACTATTGGAAGGCGGACAGAAATCAGCTCACAATATAGCTCAATTAACTCCTGAGCTGCCATCATGTTCTCTTCTCTAATAATATGCTCTACCTGAAATTCATATATACCAAAAAAGTCAGTTCTAAATAATCATTACTAATTCAGCGATTAAGGAAAAGGAGAAATTACCCGAATCCGAGCAGTAGCTTCTTGGCCAGTCTCAAGAAGCTTGGCAATGTCACGGCGCATCTGTTTGATCTGAATTTCTCTCCTGTTCCTCAGCAGCTTTATCCGCGGAATAGTCAGTTTCAGCAGAGTTTTGCTACACACAGAGAATGAAACTTACATAAAATATCACTGTAAAAACCAAACCTCCACATAAATCAACACGACTATTTTCTCTACTTGCTCAACGTCCCAACAGCAATAGAAAAATCAACCCAAGCCTTGGATCATCAATAATTCACAAACCCAGAAGGTGGAAACACAAGACAAATCAAAAATCAAGGAAAAAAAGAGAGAGAAGGGAGAGATCATGATACCATTTGGCGGCTTTGAAGCCCTTGTTGAAGAAGGAATCGAGCATCGACATTTTGGAATCGCTAAGATGAAAGATTAGGGGAGAAAAGAAAGAGTGAGATTGAATGGGTTGGTTGAAGATTGTGATGTGGAATGATGAGATTGAATTATGTGACTACCTGCTACGTATAAGTAATTAAGATTTTGTCTGCCGACGCGTCGTTAAATCGTTTGCTTAACAGAGAAGGAGACCTCTCTCTTCATGTACTCCCTCTTCTGCTCAGTTTTAATCCCCGGTCACTTTTTGTACTCGATCGGCTGAAACAAAAATGAACTGGACAAAGTACCGATCACTCCTTTCAGCGTTTTGATAGTTTGGCCTTCGAGTTTACGGTGGATCACTCCTCGTCTCATTCGTCAGATAAAATTCCCCCTTACATATGACGGGTGTTATAAAGGTCAGCAGTACATATTACAATTATCAACACAAGAAAGTACTAATTATGTTTTAATAAAGTAATTTTAATTTTTTTAGAAATTTTAAAAAAATTATAGGAATTACAATTTTATGAATTTGAACTTCATTAATTGAAAATTTTATTGTTTGAATTTCATGACATAGAATTTTAAAATAACAAGAATTTGTATTCATACTGACCTTAGATAAATGAATTGACAAATAACACATATTTTGTTAGTAATTCAAGTCTAGAATTTAAGTTTTCAAATTTCATGATTATTTTCTTGTGAAAATTACTAATTTTACGGGATATTAATCTAAATGGAGAAACAATACTAAAAAAATTAAAAATTTCTTATTTTTTTATTAAATTTTTAAAAATTCACTCGCATCCAAAGACACTGTTAGTGATTTATACGTTTACATCTATTAATTATTAATTTGTAACTTTTTCTTGTTGTTACTTCGACGAATGCACATAATACACCTAATGCACATAATTTGGTTAACTTTTTTTTTTTTTTTTTTTTTTGCGCAAGAAGAAAAAGCAAAAAGGCCCAAAAAAAGAAGAAATTGCAAACTCTCATAAACCCTCTTGGTTTTGTTTTCTGGCCACCCAAACGCCCCAACTGGCCACCGCGCGACTTTCTGCTCAACCGCCGAGCTGGTAATACCCCTCTACTTTAGTTCATATTCTCCGATTGAACTTATGCAACTGGGTGATTTTAGAGTGGTACAAAATTGTTGAATTTTCCCTTTAATCTTTATGCATGAATTGAAGGGTCTGTAATTTAATGTTAGATTATTGCTATTTAGAAAGCTTTCATCAGTTTACTTGAGAAAGCTAGTACTCAATCCCATTGATCTGTCCTGGTCTCAGTTAGAAGATGAGCAATCCAGCTCATGGTGTTCGTGAAGAAGAAGATGATGACCAAGGCGAGGTTTACATTGATGAAGCTGACATCATTAATGAAGTCGATGTCGATGAGGAAGGTGCTTCTCAGTTGTTGTATCTCTCTGATTAATTATGTATACTGTGTTTGTGGGTAGGATTTATGACATTTGTTAAGTCCTCAATCATGTTTTGTTGGCTGCAGATCTTCCTGATGTAGACGACGAAGTTGTTGGTACATCATCTTTGGCATACAACTCCTTTTTTATTATCATTTTCCTTTCGTTGCTTTTGAATCAATTTTGATAGTTTTGTATCGTACTTATTTGTTGTTTTCAGATGAGGCTGATGATTCCATGCATATATTCACTGGTCATACGGGTAAGAGTTTGTCTTGCTGTTCGTGCTTACTTTTAATGCTCTTTACATGTTTGTTGCACACATAATGCATTCTTAGTCATTAGAGTGTTATCAGTAGTGACTTTAATAGAGCTACATCAAACTGTTGATTTCAATTGGGAATTTGTTATACACAAAGTTTATAAATACATAGGGTAGCCACTGCATGCTCTATCCATGTTAAGGCTACATTTCTTTGGATTTGGAAAGTGAGAGGAATAATTGCTCAGACAAAAACAGGTGAGAGAAACAAATGGTTTTTTATGAATTATGCAAGTATAGATACATCACAGCTAACAAGCATGTCTACTGGAAAAGTGGAGAATGATAAAAGATATCTGAACAACCAGCTACTATAAAATCCTAATATTCTTTGTATATCAGTAATCATTTAAATACATCTGACTTCTATGCTAAGAAAGATCAACCTTAAGAGACAACTGCCTTTCAATCTTCAAAATAAGCAAGAAAGATTTATCCCTAAATTCAAAGGAAGTTGAAATGCATAATGATGCCCAGCATCCTAGCCTTGTAGCTTACTTATTTCACTGTGCAGCTATTTACTGTAGAACTCCAAGGCGAAGTGGGAACAAGTTTTGTTACACTCTATACACATTGATTTTGAAATGTCATGCATGATATCTTAGAATGGAGTTTCTCATTGTGTTCTTCCCAGTTGTTCTCTTGTATTTAGGTTGTGAACTTTTAATGTTATTTCATCTCTCAAGCATAAGACTGTTGCATAATAGAATTGGAAACCATTGTATCTTGACTTCATGTTAATCTTGCTTAACTTGAGCTATGCCATGGTTTGGATTACCTTTTATTTTAGAATATAAAGTGTAGTATCTTCCTTCCTTTTTTGTACAGGTGAACTTTATACAGTTGTCTGCAGTCCGACAGATCCAGTGTTAGTTGCAACAGGGGGTGGAGATGACAGAGGGTTTCTTTGGAAGATTGGACAAGGAGATTGGGCTTCTGAGCTCCAAGGTAGGCGCATGTCAGAAAAGAAACATATGCTATCTACTTTGGCATTGATACATTACTATATATGTTTGATATAGTGCTTTCTGAACACAATTTGAATTCTAGCTCCAGCAGTTGTGGAATATTTATTCATGAAATTCTGTGCTCACTTTTCGTCATTCTAACTTCTTGCGAGTTGCCTTGCAGGCCATAAGGAATCTGTTTCTACTTTAGCATTTAGTACTGATGGACAGTTGCTGGCGTCTGGAAGCTTGGACGGAATTGTTCAAATTTGGGATACAACATCAGCCAATCTAAAAAGTACTCTTGAGGGTCCTGGAGGGGGCATTGAGGTAAAGTCTCGGGCAGTATTTATCACTACTGCTGTATGGTAGATTAGCTGAAATTTATTATGGACCATGTGACTTCTCAGTGGGTCAGGTGGCATCCTAGAGGGCATCTGGTCTTGGCCGGTTCAGAGGACTCTACAGTTTGGATGTGGAATGGCGACAAAGGTTCCTATCTTCAATTGTTTTCAGGGCATGGTGGTAGCGTGACTTGTGGTGATTTTACCCCCGATGGTATGGAACTATTCTTCATCTGGAACTGTGGATTAGTGCATTTCATTGTTTGAAAGTAGTATATTTTGTTTCACTATTCATTTAAATTTTTTGTGTCATTTGGTGGTTGCTTAAGGTAAAATAATCTGCACTGGTTCTAATGATGCAAGTTTGAGAATATGGAACCCAAAAAGTGGCGAGAACATTCATGTGGTACAAGGTATGAATTCAAATACTTATTAGATCTTTTGTATTCCTTGAATTTAAAGAAGCCGTTATTTTCGAGTGTAAAAAGGTAGTATGGAATTCAAATCTTGGTTGATTTTCTTTCTTATTGTGAGCTGGAATTTTTGTTAAAAAATTTAAATAGTAGACTAGGTTGACGTGAAGAAGCTTGACCTTTCTTACTCTACCAATGACAATTGCTTCATTGAGAAGCTTATAGTTCCATTCCTAATATGGTACATGTGTTCGTCTAGTAATAGATCCAAGGAGAAACATGTCTGTTTCTCAGAAATGATGTGCTCAAGCTTTCAAACATAGCCAACTTGAAAGTTATTCTGGAGAATTTTTTTTGTTTTTGTTTTTATGAGTGTCAATACTGAATCTAGGGTAGAAGGTCACACACCCTTCCTCTCGTGATGTTCTTTTGAATTCTGCCTTATCTTTTGTTTCCATCATTTTAGTCATTCCTTATCTTTGCGAATTGATTCCTGTGGATCATTCTTAATTGCTTATTTTGAGGATTTTAACACATTTTTGTTTTCTAGGTCATCCTTACCATTCTGCAGGATTGACATGCTTGGCAATAAGCTCTGATTCTACTCTAGCTGTTACTGGTTCTGAAGATGGATTCATCCATATTGTAAACATAACAACCGGAAAGGTATGCTCCTTTTGTTCCGGTAAAGTTGGAAGGGATATCAGTTGGTAGTTCCCTGATTTCACATATTTAAACATTGGGCCTTGACTTCTTCTGATCAACAGGTTGTTAATTCCCTGCTTTCACATTCAGATTCGGTCGAATGTATTGGACTTGCACCAAGGTACAATAACCTGTCAGCCTCTCACACTGATGCTGTGGCAAACTTTTCAATTAGTACTGAAATGTTTAATGTTTTGTCTAATATTTCTCTGATTATTCCAAGTTGTATTGATCATCACTTGTTATTCTAGTCATGTATGAAGTCTTGTCTTTCTGACAAATCTACAAGTTGTTTTTGAATCTCTGCAAGCAGTGTGTCTCCACACTCACTGAGTTCACTTCTCTTGTACTCATACCTTAATAATTGTGTATGTAGTCTCCCTTGGGCTGCAACAGGAGGTATGGATAACAAGCTTATCATCTGGGATTTGCAACATTCGTTGCCCCGTTCTACATGTGACCATGAGGTCTGTGAGGGTTTTATCTCTACATTATTTTAATTGATTATGGTTCTCTTTTTTCTTTAACTAAGTTAATATTGTCACTAGCTTGTTTGCTTCCATCAAATGTCAATAATTTCGTATCATACTTCAGTTTTAAATCTCTGCAACTGGTCTAATGGAAGAAATCTTTTCTTGTATGGCAGGATGGAGTGACATGCTTGACCTGGCTCGGGGTATCTAGGTACCTAGCAACAGGTTGTGCAGATGGGAAGGTCCGATTATGGGATAGTCTCTCTGGTGATTGTGTAAGAACCTTCAACGGGCATAGTGAACCTATTCAGTCTCTCTCTGTATCTGCCAACAAAGACTTTCTTGTTTCAGTATCTACTGATGGGACTGCCCGAGTTTTTGAGATTGCAGAATATAAGTAAGCAATATACCCTTCATGGTTTGTCACAAAGATGGTGTTGGAGATATATATATATATATAGTACCTTTTTGTATAAACAATATGAATTGCATGTTTTTCTAATGGTATTTGCAAGATAGTATTTCCCTTTTCTTTTCAGTAGTCTCTAGGATCTGTATTATAACATCCTACATTATTGTTATAAAAAGTTGTTCTTTATATACCATCCAAATATCCAATCCAAGTGTTTCAACAGTTTTATAGTCTGCTGATCTCGTTTCCACCGCTACGCTGCATGTACTGTGGGGCTTAATGTATTAGACCATAGCAGTTTACCTAGCCAAAGAAAGAAAAGAAAAGAGTAATAGTAAAAGGTGTAATATTATATGAATTAGGAGCTGCAATTTTTCAACAAGGCAAAAAAACAGGGACTATCATTTATCTAGCATGTCTCCAATGAGCAAGAGCTGATCTCTCATGGGGGAAGATGAGTCTGTCTGTCTGTCTTGCGGGGTTAGGCTCAGGATGGGTGTTCATGTCTGGGATATTCTTTTGATAATCTGGTGCAATTTGATACTCTTGAGTTCCTCAGAAATTGTATTGTTAGCGACGGTATTATTATTATTATTATTATTATTTTTTCTCTTTGGCCTTGGTATGTGCAAAACATGCAATAGTGCAGCTACGGTTAGTTCCAATAGTTCGTATACGGGTACTTGAATGTGTCCGTATTAAACATCCAAGTCTACTTGGTGTTTTGGTACACTTTGTATCGCAGTCTAGCTATTATTAGTATGATATTGACAGATCAGATCTCTATAACTATTTTCATCATACCAATTAAGACTCAACTTTTGAATACCAAACTTGAAATCCATGAGCAAGAACTAGGAAAGCCGCAAACTCTTTGTGATAGCTATGATTTTCCATTGTCACAGGTGTAGTGAGCACAAATGGGCTACAGGAAATGGGTAGAAGAAGTATATTAATTGAAGCTGCAGGTCTGTCTGAACTTCACGGTTACATTTATTTTCCACAGATATATCGACAGAGAACGTGAACTCCCTCTCTCCCTCGATTGGTTTATTCAAAACTTAAAAGCCTGTTATTAGTTAATTCTCATGCCCCTTTCATTCAATACCAAATCTCTCCATGCTCGTTCATCCTTCTTTATATTTTCTTTTTTGGAACAAGGACATGGCTACCAACCTAGCTACTTACTAATGGCATATCATAAGAGGAGGAGGAGGAAGAAGAGCCTCCTATGTATAGATTAACACAAACTACGACCCTTTCTAGTACTCTAACATATATATAGTCTCGTCGAGTCGTCGTCATCTCGATCACTGTAATAGTCCAAAAGGGAGGTTAAAACTCTAAGGAACACTCACGGATCGTGTTGGAAAATGTTAACGAGAAAAACTAAATCGATATTGAAACACGAATCTAAAATCACTTATTGTTTGGATCAACTAGACAATGTTATCATATCATTTTAACAATTTGTTTTTGGATCTCACTTTAAAGATTATGCATAGAAAAATTCCAAAATTGTTTATCACCAGATCGAAATTCATTGATGAGGGATGTATTGACCTTAATTTGTAGTTTTGAAATCACTCTCTGTTCAACAGAAATATAATGAATTTGACATGGAATTTATGATGGCTTAAATTAATTGCATGCATGACTCGCCATAACATGTGATACTTGAAATTTGAAAATGGCCGTGGATCATGTGAAGTGCAACAGACTGATGTGTACTCTGTAGCTTTCTTCATTAATGTTCATGGTTCAAATCTGGGCTTTCTATATATACTGCACCCAAACTAACCCTTTTCTGCATACATATAGAGCTGACCGGCCTCCATCTCTGGCTGCTATTTCTATCACTCTTTCTTATCAAATCTACCTCCTAGCTTTGAGTTCTTCAAACTTTAGCTAACCTAAGCTAGCTCACAAACAAAAGTAGGACGAATATGAAGAACTTGTCATCTCTTGGAGTAGCCCAAACAATTCTCCTACTTGTGATTTTCTCCATTCTAATTTGGACAAGCTCAAGCCTACGTGTGACGCCTCAACCTTGTATGTTCACTACTCCACTTATATGATCGTTCCTCATGAGTTTATAGTTCGTGTCTTTGCATGATCATATTGCTAATTGTCTTTCTTGTTTCGTATCTCAGCAAATCTTCAAAGAAAAGTCGCTTCTGCGTATAACAGAGATGACGTCCGAACGTATCTTGAGGTATGTTTCTTGTAATAATTTTGAGAGTACGTACATGCCGTGACACTGTACTCGTCATATCTATTACGAAATTTTGTTCCCTAGTAACAAATACGTACAATAAGTTAGATGGATTTTAATTAGTAATGCATGGGTTTTAATGTTTGTATTTGCACAGAAAGGAGGAAAGGATGAAGTAGGAACAAAGATGGAAATGGAACTATACCCGACCGGAACTGGCTCGAGCTTGCCAGACTGTTCACACGCCTGCGGGCCGTGCTTTCCGTGTAAAAGGGTGATGGTGAGTTTCAGCAAATGCTCGAGTACTTCGGAGTCGTGCCCGATTGTCTACAGGTGCATTTGCAAAGGCAAATACTACCATGTCCCCGGCCTCTAAATTGAACCAGTCACTCTACTTTGTGGAGTCTACTACTACTTCTGGGTTTCTTCTTCTCATTTGGTTGTTAATGAGGCTTAGTTTGCAGGTTAGGAGAAAAAGATTAATTGAAGAGTTTGTAGGGGAGATATAGATCGAGTATGTATATGGCAGAATGATCGAATTTCTGGTTTTTTTATTTCTAGTCACTGTTGATTAATTAGTAGATTTGAGTTTATTTCTTGTGGATCTGATATTATTTATTTTGTTCCGACTCTGAAGCCATTACTTCTATGAAAATGAGGGGCGGGAATTTGGGTTCATAATATTGCTTGTATAGAGAAAAAAACCATGCATATATCCCGAGTTGTATATGTCCAACATTTAATTTTTCTCACAAGAACGAAGTGTCGCAGCAGAAGTGCTGATGATGAGAACTTGAGAATATCGGTTAAACTTTATGCTTCATTTGTGATTATATATTGTCAAGTTCTAACTCAAAGCCTTGTGAAGCAAGAAATCTAACTACAAATCAATTGTATATAAAGTTCACTTCCCTATAATAAAATTTAAAACAAAACAACATCATAAATTCCTTAATCTTCCCTACCAAATCATAGATTGAACAATGTAAACGAGTTCACTTAAAAAGAATGCTAACACCCAGTACTATTTGGTCTAGCGGCATAGTCTCTCCTTAGTAAGTGGGAGGTTGTGAGCTCGACTCACGAAATTTTAATATTTGAGTTGTTTACCTGATCAAAAAAAAAAATAATGCAATCAAGCGTTTTTTTTTTTAGAGGAAGGACGCAAGGTCTTGTATTCAGTAAAGAAGAAAATTACACATACATGACTTACCCAAGAAGAGCCACGTAAGAATTAGGTCATGTCGGCTACCCTAAAGTAACCTAGCTAATGTAATCACCCATTGATGAAGCACAAAGAACAAAGAACAAAGAACAAGTAGAACCCAAAACTTGCTAACAAATCTAGTTTATTGAGGCTGAGTTCTACAATAACAGATTAAAAATCTAAAAAAACTAGATTAAAAACCCTAAATAGACTAGGTCGAACCTAGATCAAGCCCAACCCCATAACCAGCACCATGGAAGCAAAAGAGGACCAGCATCCACTGACACCCACCATCCGGTCAACCATGTTGTCACCAACATCACCAAATTGCACCGAGAGAGAGAGAGAGAGAGAGAGAGAGAGAGAGAGAGAGGAGG
>NC_020492.1:13199620-13211425 GCF_000184155.1 Fragaria vesca subsp. vesca | reverse complement strand
TCTCGCTAGGGTTAGAGAGAGGCGGCTATTGCCTTCAAACACGCTTATTTGATTAAATTTAGTAGGTCGAAATTAAATCTATTATAGAAAACTTTTTTAGGAAAAATTTCTATATTACATAAATCCAACATTACAACCAGCGATTGCAACCAGCGATTGTAGTGAACAAAAATAAAAAGGGTTCAACCGTAACCTAAACTAAAGCTTTGACACATTCTCACAATCACAGTCAACCTAAAAAAGAAACAACTTTTTCAAACACTAAATATCAAAACTACCAGCATACACACACACATGTAACATCCTCATTACATTGACAACAAGAACTAACAGATGTTAAAATAGTCCCTGAAAATGACATCATAATCATGGCTCACCCAACGACACACGACCCCGACACCAACCTACCAAAACCCTAAACCCTCGCTCAAAAGGAGGGACAACTAACCACCCAAAAACAAACCAACAAAACCTAAAAAACAATAACAAAAAAATAAAACTACCCCCCACTCACAAAAATATTGTTTTAGAGTTGGTTATGCTAAAACTTCATATTTCAATCAAAAGAAAAATTAAAACTTAATATCACATACCACATGCATAAATTGATCCACAATAATTGAACATGATGTCGAGCCAGGTAGTAGTAACTCACCGCCACGTCTCATTAGGGGCGAAACCAAGATTTTAAGGTTTGGGGGAGGATTCAAATTAAAATGCTCAATAACAACTTTCATTCCCATGAAAAAAAAACAAACATAAAATTTAACATATAAACAATGGACAAGCATCTCATGAAATTTACCAACTTGATAAATGCAAAAATTCTCATTTGAAGGAAAAAAATAAAGGAAACGAAATTGATATTTTGATAATTAAGATACGATTAGATAAACCACTACAAGGTAGTCTAGTGGTTCTTACCTAGTTGGGTGTGCTCTCCAAACAAGCTAGCTAGGTTCGAACCACGACATTGTCAAAAGTAGCCAGTGGAGGGGCTGCAATGCGTTACTAGCTGTCCGGGCCCCCAGCGGATTAGTCCTTAGATCTACGAAGTCTTTGGGATACCGTGATCTTGAATAAAAAAAAAATATAATTAGATAACAAAATATTGACTTAATAAAAATTAGAATTTGAACGTAGTCGTTTTTGGTTTTTATAACAGAGGTCCATTAGTAAATTTCAGGGTCATCACGAGTAGGGTTACGACCAGCCCTACCTTTAATTTTAGGGCATAGGGTAGGGCCGGGTAAGGTTTGGTCAAAGTTAGCATAATTTAGGACTGGGTAGGGTATGACCGAGGCTTAAATATGTAAGTAATTACCCGCCCTAAAGACCCATTTTGTTAGGGCTGAAAGGGCCGGCCCTTTGAATAAGGCTAAATATGAGCTGAATATGACCTTATTTTGCTTAACAAAAATAAACTCACTAATTTAAATATTTTTCTCAAACTTTAGCTCAAGAGTTATATGTAATACAAGACCCTATTTTTAGTCACGTTTAACATACATATACATTATAATTAACTTAAAACATCTATAAATATTAGTCTAAGCGGTTACATTCATATATAACTTATGAACTATCTCTCTAGATCACCAAAAATCAATGGTAATTTAACAGAGCAAAAAGAAATTAAAGAAATACAAAAAAAAGCCAAAACATAAACTATGCTTTTCTCTTTGCCTGTCGCAAGAGAGTATTCTCAGCAACATCAAGTTCCGGCTTGGGGCGGCTCTGCAAATCCGATTGAGAAAGTGATCTCTCCTCCTCTCTATCGTCAAACATGTGGTGGTGATGACGGCTTTGTTCATCATAATCTCCTAAACAAAGGTTTTGGTTGTTCTCTTTTTGTTCTTGCCTTTGGGTTTGATACAAGGGATGAAGCAATACAGGCCGATCGAATTATGGCTTGGGATGAACTGGGAACGTTGAAGAGGATTGGAACGCTCGGAGGTGGTTTGTTTGGCGATGGTTGGGAGCCCTCAATTCAGATCTGTGGGTCTCGGATCTCGGCAAGAGGCCATGCACTAGGTTTTCACCATCTTTTCGTTGTTGGGGAGGGTGGTGGTGTTGTGGTTCTGATTTCGGAATTAGTTATGACGGCATCGTTGCTATCCAATGGTGATGACGGTGGGGAAGAGATGAAGGTTGCTAGGGTTTCTCTCAAGGCTTCTCTAGGAGTTGGGGGCTTGGGCTGGATCAGCCAGGGCTTCATCTGATTGGGCTCTGGCAGATGAATTTGGGCTTGAGCCCCTAATTTAGAATGAGTTTTGGTTCTGGTAACTAATGATTTTCGCAAAGTCTTAATAATTTTCTCCAAAACCTAGTTTCACCTGTAAAATAATTGTGTTTAATCGCTACAAGGTGGGTGTACTTAGGATTTCAAAGCCTATGTTTTATCTAGTAGAGGACTTGCAATTCTGCAAGACGATATTTTTTGACGACCCCACAAGGGTACGTCGTCTTTGTACTGCTTGCTCTGATTTAAATTGAATGACCCTTTAATAAAAAAAATCAATACAAAAAAGAAGATTAGTTGTATTGTACATGCAGTAAAATCTCGATAAATGAATGGTCGATAAATGAATAACCTAGCTTAAATAATAATTTTCTCCGGTATAATAATTTTTTTTAGAATCTATCCAGTGAATATATAAAGTAATAATTAATTAAATAAATATTTTAAAAGTATCACAAAAAATAGTAATAATTAATAAAATTCATGAAGAAAGAGTAAATAAGGTTTATTAATACAAATTAAAAAAACTCTTAACAATTTTTGTTTCTCAATTTAGTTATTCTTAAAGTATCCATATATGGTCATTCGTTTTTTCTTGTATTATGAAAAATCAAGGAAACTACTGACAAATTAAGGATACTTTTAACAACAAAACTTTCTATAAAGTAATAAATATTCATTTATCGATAAATGAATAAATTATTTATTTATGGATAATATAATAACCTCTATAAACTAATAACTTTTCATGGTCCCAACATTATTCATTTATAGAAGTTTTACTGTAAAAACTACGAAACATGTTAAAAACAATAGAAAAAAGTAAGAAATTATTAGGGTCTAAAAAACGGACTTTTAGGGTTGATTCGGGCTTAGCCCTAAAATGTTCAATAAGGTAGAGCCGTAGGATATGACCAGGTTTCATTTTCTTGACCCTAGCCACCCTATTTGAGAAAGGCTAGGTCCCGCCCTATTTGAAGGTCGAAGCCCTACGGGGTAGGACTGGTTAGGACCGAATGGACAAATGATGAGGCCTAAGTGAATTGAAAGCAAATTGACTGTAAATAAGATTTCAAATTAAAACTAAGTAAGATACTTAGGAAACATGGGTTCTGAACCCTAGCTAGGTAGCCTCCCGAACCGTAACATAAGTCCATCCCTGCGTTTCATGGATGTGTTAATAACATTTTTTACGCTGATACATTTGCCATACGAGAGAGTCAGTTTTTTTTTTTTTTAGTCGATCGGATACGCAACAAGAACATTATTCCTTTTGTTCAATTGGTCGAGCATCCAAAAATTATTATTTTTCCTATATATATACATATCTATATATTTATATCACTTATTAAATAATCAAACATTATACCTTTCTCTTTATGGTATTAATGGGATTAATAGATCTCTTATTTTTTCTTCATAATGTTGATGGAACTCTCAGATAGATACAGGAAGATTTGAGGTTGCACTACTAAACATGTTCATAGGAGTTACAGGACCACGTGGCCGACTACCGTATCCAGCGTTTGCCAATGATTGAAGCCAAGGTAACAGCAAGGCAGGCGCTCTAGGAAACGTAACTGCGTAGCTAATCCCGAGTGGACATGTGGACTTTGCATTAACAAGGTCGGTCCGGAGTTGAACTTTGCCCTCTCAGACAAGGCAACTTTGAAATTTCAAAACCCACCAAAAGAAGAAGGGAAAGAACAAAAAAGAAGAAGAAGAAGAAGAAGATGCCGTCGCTGTGTTTTTAAGCCAACCCGAATTAAGTATGGTCAATAACGTACTGGTAATAGAAAAAAGACAAAGCCGTCTTTTCGTATATATATTGGACAAAGTCTTGGTATGCTGCCCTTATTTACATGCAACTTTCTTTAGTTTATTATGTGCTCCATTTCCTCTTTTCTTTCTTTTTTAATCTGTTGACAAACAGCTCTTGAATTAATATTAATTTGTATATAATCTTATGATATTATTCATTATTACCGTATCCTTTGTAAAAGCTTAGACCACAGATGAACTTTTTCACCTTAATTTGCCTAGCAATTAAGGTTATTGAGTTATTTACAACTTCTGCTATGCTCTGCTAATATTCATCTATCAAGTAATTCATACTTGTTATATATTTCATTATCGACTCCTTCTAATGTATAAGTTCATTTTGATATCAACATTTAAAGATCATTTATTGAAAGAAAAGGAAGGCATATTTATTTTGTGGAAAAAGATATTAACAACATAATAGGGTGTGTTAATAATATCACCCTATATATGACTGATCATCTAGCTTTATACACAATGACCTCTCTTTCAACGTTAGCAAGAAGACACAAGTTTCCACCACAGCCTCAAGTTCATGTTTCTTACTATGAGTAACAGTTAAATGGTAACATGGCTACACAACCCACAAGAGAGAAACCACCAAAACTTTAGCAGAAGCGACGGTAACTTGAATCAAAGAAGGTATGCTGACCTTAAATTCAATTTTTTTTGAGTTTTTTGAGCCAACGTAATTGATATTCATGGAACCATACAAACAATATCATGCCCAATTTGAGCTTCCATATTCCCCACAACACAATAAGGAATTTATGAAAAACTTCCGCTTTAAGAGTCATTACATGTCCTAAGCGCATCCATTTGTAATAATAGAATAGATAATATTTATTATATTCAATTTTGAATTAAGTGATAGCAATTTTTTAAAAAATATTTAGGAAATAAAGGTTTAGAGAGATGAATGAATACTGTCTACACCTTGTGTTAGGACAGACCTTCAACCTCGTTTCCACATCCCTCAAGCATAATATATCGTGGAAGACTTATAAATCGTGAAACCAACTTAACATAGAAATCTAAGTTCCACTGATGTTCTAGTTGGTGAGGCATAAGCTCTCAGCAAGGGTCTCATTCATCTCAAGCAATTTTTATTGAGAGAGATTCAAAAATCTTAATTGATGTTTTAGCAAACAGAGTGCCCGTGGCGAATTAAAACTTTGGTTCAAGACATCCAGACGCTATCCCAGCACTTCCAAACTGTTGTATTTGGAGAGAAACAAACTTTCTAACAAATGCTTTAGCTCATATAGGGCACGCAGTCAATGATTGTACTTTGTGGTTTACCACCTCAAGTATAGTCTGCCTACCAGTTTGATCTTAGGTGCAGGCTGCTTGCAAGACTTCTTGGTGTAAGGTTATGTTTTTTTAATTGAAAAAAAACCTAATATAGAACTGTTACAAGCAGAGATCGAATTTTCCGATGTTATGTTTTTTCTGATCACGTACTACTTTCCGAAGTTACATGATAAAAGTGAAATTTGGCTATTTGTCGCTAAACTAAAAAAAGGGAATATTTTTATTTTTGATTGTTTGGTATCCGGATGTCGTAAACGTTTGAAAAAGAAAGAAAGATTTTTACAGCTAGTGCGATTAAATACGTGGGACCCATATTGTCCGCAAGTCCTTTTGTTGTTGTAAAAATTCTTTCTCTGCTTTCATTCTCTTGTTTCTTTGAGACTCAGTGTGGACTCTCCCATACACACACCAACCACACCACCCTCCTCCTCAAATTCCTTGCTTTCTTTTACCGCTTTCAATTCCCAAATCATGCTTCCGATCCATTTCGACCCCTCTCTCCTTTCGCTTTTACTGTAAGTTCTTCTTCTTCTTCTTCTCGTATCATTTCTTGTTGTGCTTCTTGGTCCAGTATTGCCGAATCTTTTTGATTCTAGGTTGAAAAATAGTGAGGTTTCGATTTCCGACTATGTGCGATGGTTTCTTGACTGGTTTTGCATTCTGAATTATATATATATATATATATATATATATATATATATTTTCAATGATCTGGTGACTATTATATATATTCAAGAATTGCGTATTCATCTTCACTGTTACTTTGTTCTTGGCAAAATTGTGATAACGAAACTAGTTTCCGGCTCTGATTCAAGTAGAATTGGTCGCAACAAGGTTTAGATGAGTGGTTTTAGATCAGTATTACTCATGTTCGCCTCATACCTTGTCTCGATTTTTGTTTCTCTCTGGTGTTTTAGGATCTGATTAAGAGTCGAGTCGTGTAGGTGTATTTTAGTTGATTTGAGGGGCTTGAGGCTGGTGAGGGGATTTTAATTTGAGAGGAAAGCCAATATTAGGATTTGTTTCCCTCTTGTTTTCTTAGTGAATTGATTTTGTTTTGCAATCTTGAATCCAATAGGTGACAAAATTACAGAGCTGTTGTCGGAATTTGTTTTGGGATCGGATGTATACAATGTGTGACTACTGTGGTGCTGAATTAGGACAACCTAAATATGAAAAGAAGGAACATGATAATCTGAAAACGTTACCATCAGATAGGGCTTGCAAAGCTTGTGCAGAGAAACAGGAGCGAGGATCTATTAAGCAGGGCAATTTAATTTCAATGCCAACCATCAGTCCAATGACTTCCTTGTCAAGTAGTGACAGTTCTGTCTCCAGCTACAGTGAGTTACAGTATTATCGTCTTTATGTGCTGCATTTTGGTCAACAACAATTCACTGTATCCGGATATGTTTTCTTAACTACCTTAATGTTCTGCTCTTTTAGGTGAATATTCTGTTGATGTGAGCTCATATGATCGGTATGTACACATAATCCTTCTTTTAATTCTTTGCTTCGTGGTACGCATACCTGCTCTTTTGGAACTCTGCTTCTTTGTTCACTAGTTTTTCCCAAGGTACTTCAGTAATGATTTATTGCATTTCAGTACGGCAAGCACAAATAATGATCGGTTATGGGAACCCCCTTCTGCAAACGCTTGTGGATCATTTAGTGAAGCTGAGAATTCAAATGCTTCAGAAGGTGAAATGGATGACTGGATATGGGATCCTCCTGAACCTGATGATCCAGAGGATGATGTGGAGGGTAGTGTGGCTTTCAATGACGACGACGATGAGTGTGGTGATGGCATGAAATGGGGCAAACCAAGTTCTTTGAGTCGTTCTAAAGATGAAGGAAGCGTAAGCTATAAGTTTAAAGAGGAAAAACAAAGAGCAATGGAAGCGGTTATTAATGGAAAGTTCAAGGCTCTTGTCGGTCAACTACTTACATCTTTTGATGTTGTTGGATCTTCAGGGGAGGATGGTGAAAGTTGGGTGGACATTATTACTTCTTTGTCATGGGAGGCTGCTTCATTTTTGAAACCTGATGCTGTTGTCGGTAACGCAATGGATCCAGATGGCTATGTGAAAGTAAAATGCATTGCAACCGGTGACCGCAGCCAAAGGTGGTAAAACTAGGCTAATTTTTGTTTCCACATTTTCTCTTCTAGTCATCTATTACCAAGTTCAGTCTCGGCAAAAAATATAATATACCTTGTTCTTGATGTTTTAGTTTTACGGAGATTAAAAGAACGGGTCATGTTTATGCAGTACTTTCTTTGAAATAACTTCTGCATGTTTTGCCAATGCAAAATAAGATAACTTTTTATAACCTGCAAAATAATATTGAGATCACGAGGACAATGATTTAGCTATTTTGAGGGTCGAGGAGTATTTCTCATCCCAATTATAGATTTAATACCATATTTTATGGATATTTGTGTCCTGTCAATGAAAGGAATTTGGGGTGTGCACCTGTTGTTAAACACACTACTAAAGTTATAGAGATGGATAATTAGTAAGACATATAGAGAAGCAAATCAACTGAGAGTGGTAATCACCTTAATGATAATTGTTAGCAGATTTGTGAAAATTGTTTATTTGGAAGTTGATTGTATGAAATTATTTTATGCCATTGCAGTCAACTAGTAAAAGGTATGGTCTTCAAAAAGCATGCTGCACACAAGCATATGCCAACTAAGTACAAGAACCCAAGGTTGTTGCTAATCCAGGGAATTCTTGGTCAGTCTTCAAGTGGATTGTCATCATTTGATTCAATGGAGCAGGTAACATCATCATAATGTCTGTCTTAACCTCAAGTAAGCAACTATCTGTTCTCACCATCTTTCTTACAAACAGGAACAAGATTACTTGAAGTCCGTCACTGAAATGCTAGAACAATGTCATCCAAATGTGGTTTTAGTGGAAAAAACTGTCTCTCGTGATATTCAAGAATCTATTCTTGCAAAAAAAATGACACTGGTCTATGACATGAAGCTTCACCGACTACAGAGGATTGCTCTTTGTACTGGATCACCAATTTTATCATCAGATACTATGACGAGTCAAAAGCTAAAGCAGTGTGACTCTTTTCACATACAGAAGTTTATAGAGGAACATGCTGGTTTGGGTGGAGGAAAGATGCCAAGTAAAACATTGATGTTTATTGAGGGCTGTCCTACACGCCGGGGTGGTACGGTAAGTACTCCCCATTTTAAATTTATGTATGTCTCCTTTGTCTATAGCTGCACACATCCCACATACAGACATATTCAAATTGAAGAGGTTATTCTTTGGTTAAGGATGATGAGATTTGCAATTTCACAATTATAGACTAATAGTTGTCAGGCAGATTTTCATTGTTAGTTGTGAAGTACTCTTTTTTTTTTAATGATTTTTTGTAATGTTGGTTTGATGCTGTTAGTGTGAACTAGTTAATGCTCCAGATCTATACTCTGTTGTCAGATATTGAAGCTCCGATTTATATCATCAATCATTGACAGTGGACCCCATAGATGAGACTATTAGTTCATTGTTTCAGTTCACTTCTGTCGATTCTGGATATGTGATGACTTTCCGGCTCTTTTTCTTTTACTTATAACTACCCTTATATCTAGCATAATAACTTTTGTAATCAAATAGCTTAATCTTAAAACTGATATATGAATCTATTTTCTTTACTTCCTACTATAAAAAAATATAGTGATACAGTTAGTCGAGGGGAAGTCATTTTCTCAGGAATATATATTTGTCTCATCTCATGTTGTGTTTAGATATAATTTTTAGTGCCCTTCTTTGATTTACATTTTGAGAACCAAAAGTTTGTCATAACCACAATCATTATAGGTGACACATATCTTGAATTACTGTGTTTTTTTTTTGTTTTTTGTTTTTTTTCCCCTATCTGGACTTGTACTTGCTTTCATGATCTGATCATGAGTGTCCAGCTGTCTTTTTTTTTTTGGTACTGTCTAATTTGGTAATGTTTCTATAAGTGCTTTGATAGTTGGGTTGCTTAGTATATCATGTAAAATAATCAAGTTCTGCATGAATTGAAACACAGATTTTGCTGAAAGGAGCACAGAGTGATGAATTGAAGAAGATCAAGTGTGTAGTGCAGTGTGCAGTTATCTTGGCATATCATTTAATACTTGAGACTTCTTTCCTTGTTGACCAGAGATCAATGTTCTCTGCACATCCTTTGTTTGGTGAAGCAAATCACGTGTCCGTGGAAGTAGCAAACCAGTGTTCCGCTAGTAACAAATCCTTTAATTTAGCATCTGGTAATTCATGCATTCCACATCATAGGGAGTCCAGTGGTGAAACTGCGTCAGATGCAGTTGATATTCCCATTTCTGATGGATTCCATGAAGGATCTTCCCAAAATGCTGACTTGGAATTTCAAGGTAGCCCCACATTATATGAACCATACAATCCTGCCATATTTTCTGGCTTCTTGTCCCTTTCAGCATCACTAAAGAAAGTTATAGGGGAAAGCTTGCCTCTAGCATCTACTTCTTATCAATCTCTCTCTTCATACTTTGGATTAAATGGAAGAGAACTGAATGATCAGATTACAAACTCTATTTCTATTTCAACATCTCCAGAGGCGACTGATCAGTGTGATGTTGAAGATAGAGGGAGTTCTGATGAAGAGAGGCCACTCAGGGGTGGAGAAGTCCAGTCTCCATTTACATGCACTGAATCTTCTCTTGAGATTGAAAAGGATGGTGGTAACAATGAAGACCCAAAGCAAAGCAAGAATGACATCAGCAAAGTGTTGGATTCCCAGAGTATTCTGGTTTTGATGTCGAGAAAGAATGCTTTTAAAGGGACTGTTTGTGAGCAAAGCCATTTTTCTCATATCATGTTCTACAAGAATTTTGATGTGCCGATCGGGAAGTTTCTACAGGACAATATACTGAATCAGGTTTTTCACAACTCTATTTATTAGAGACTTTATGGGCATGTTGCTATATTCTCACTATGATGTGCATGGGTCAAGTACTCGGGTTGAATGTGGGTTGACTATATGCTGCCAGAAATGTTTCACAGCGCCAGCATGCTGACAGTTCCTTTTTTGTGTATTATTGATTATTCCACCTAATTTTTAAGATTTTCATTTACTCTTGGTTCTGTGACATGGAAAGATGTTATTCTCCAAAATATTACTTGAAATTGCAATTGCAGATGAACTGAAAAAGCCTTGTGTATTGCAGCGAAGCCATTGCACAGCATGTGGTGAGCTACCAGAAGCTCACTTGTATGGTTATGCACATCATAACAAGCAGCTTACCATACGGGTTAAACGCCTGCGTGCTGAGCATTTGTCTGGTGAAGCTGAAGGAAAGCTTTGGATGTGGAGTCGATGTGGTACATGTAAATCTCAGAAGGGAAAATCAAAGTGTACAAAACGAGTATTGATTTCCAGTGCTGCACGTTGTCTGTCATTTGGAAATTTCCTGGAGCTCAATTTTTCAAACCACTATCTGTCTAATATATTTTCTACCTGCGGCCATTCTTTGCACACAGACTTTCTCTACTTCTTTGGGTATGGATTAAATTTATTTATCAGCTCTCACCTCTTCGTACATTTTGCATAAAATAGGATTTTGTGTATTTAATCTGTGTGAATGCAAACACTCTAGTTCACAAAGGATTTTCCGATAACTATCTGGTTAGGATCACATGCATAACAGTGGGAGAAGGTGCTCTAATTGGAGCTGAGGCTGAGAAATATATATGGATTTGAACTATTTTTTTGGAGGCGTATAATGGACAATATATAATGTTATATGTGTGTCTATATATATATGTGTGTGTGTCTATATATATCTATATATGTGTGTGTGTGTGTGTGATCCCTTATTATGACTTATACGTGGGATTGAGCGTTAGCCCAACTTTTTGATCACATATCAACATCTCCACCATTCAACCTCTAGGTGTATATGAGTAGATCATTTCTGGAAATTTTCAGCCAAATTGGTGATCTTTAAGGCTTCGAACTAGCTTAAATCAATGGACGGTTCAAATCTGCCAATCCTGAACCGTTCATGAAAATTGTAGTTTTGAGCACCTTAACGATCATCAATTTGGATGAAATTTTGCAGAAATGATCTACATATTAGGACCTAAAAACTGAATGGTTAAGATTGAAAAATGTGATCGAAAAGTTAGTCTAATGCTCAATCCCTCATATAAGTCATAATAAGGGATCCCTTAGTGGAATGGCCCTGTTATATATATATTTCTATCGTCGTTTTCTTTTTGTTACTTTTTAGCATGAATCTTTGAATTGATTTTACAATCTTGTAAATGGCAACTACTAGTCTGTTTAGGTGCATCTGGTATCATGTTAAGTGTTTATTCAAGGATATATATATATATATATATATACATGGAGGCGTTACTAAAGAGGACGTCCGC
>NC_020492.1:13183418-13199463 GCF_000184155.1 Fragaria vesca subsp. vesca | reverse complement strand
AACTGAAATTTGGCGGACCTGCCGGGGAGGGAAAGTGATTGGGGACGCTGCTGGGGTGGAGGCGCGCCCTCGCCGGCGCCGTACGGTGGTGAACGGAGGGACGTCCGCACTTTAAGGGTGTGCGGACGTCCTCCTCTGATCTGGACTGATATACGGAGGCGTTCTAAAGAGGATGTCCGCACAGTCCTTAAAGTGTGTATATATATATAATTATTTTTATTGCGTCTTTATAATGTTGTTTTTATGTTTTGCAGATTAGGCCCCATGGTTGCTATGTTCAAAAATTCCCCGGTCACAATATATACTGTGTTTGTGCCTCCTCTGAAACTTCCATTCAGCAATTCAATTAGACAAGATTGGTTTGCAAAAGAAATTGAGAATGTGAGTTATTTTCTGGTTGTGCATGCTTCTTTGATTTCTGATGATACATTGATAATTCTTTGGCTGATGCTAGAATACAAGTTAAAGATCCTGGCCTAGCCTTTATATTTTCTTGAACGAATCTTTTGTTTTCCTTAAGGTACTAGAGAAAGGATATATGCTGTTAAGTGAGGTTGGCGATTCGTTGAAGAAGATTAGGTCTCAGTTTGATGGCAAGACTTTGAAACTACAAGGCTCGTTGAAACAATTCTCTGACATCGAAGATATGCTAAATCAAGAAGAATCTGAGCGCGAGGTCACCTTTCTCTTTGTACATATTTTTCACAGGTTCATTTGTGGCATAACTGCATAATTAGTAGAAAGGGTTGCTAGAAAGTCAGCACATTAGTATGAATGCATCCATTACTTGCTATAGTCTTATTACTTTGAGCCTTGTTCTTCTGTTAGTTTTCCCTTTTCTGTAGTTTGACATGCTTGTAGGTGGTTTTCCTTTCCCTGTCAATTACTCTTTAGATGCATCAGTTTCATTCTGTTTCATTGTTTGACTAAATCCTAATATTTTTTTTCTTTTCATTTTTCAAACATTCCATAGTTCTGTAAGATGGACTCCGATGATGATTTTGCACATGTTTTAGTTTATAAGTTTCTCTTCAAATGTTCCTGTTTTCTCTTGTTAGGCGTTTTCTTACTTACAATCTCCTTTTAATTTTCAAATGCATGATGTTTTTGTCAGTCAAACCCAATCTTAATATACTTCTTCTCATCCTTTTTAACTGAATCATAACTTAAAACAGGTAAACATTCACAATTCTGTTAATGAGAATAGGAACTCAGGCCAAGCCGCTTACAAACTTCTTGGCTTTAACCGTGTACATTGGGAACTTCTTCTTCAATCATGCATTTGGGATCTGCGCTTGCATTCGTTACTGTCACCAACTCCAATGATGATCCAGTCCATGGCTGCTGATAAGGTAAGCGAAGAAGTGAATTCAGGTATTCATGGCATTAGGGGAGAGACTTTGAGCGGAAGAATTATGGGAAGAGGTGAAAACTTCACTGATGGTTCTTCCCATATAGAAGTTGAGTTAGATATATCTGCAGAAGCAGATGAGTTTCCAATTAAGGAAATTCCAATTGGTGGTCCTGTTGAAGAGTCTGAAAGAGCTGATCAACTTAATGTGTCTATTTTGCCTGAGGGTCTTCAGATACCGAATGTGGGTTGTTCAAGCCCAAAAAGATATGCTGACCGTGAGTCCAATCCTAGGCCCAACGGCTCCACTGATAGTCATTCTGTCAAGTATCTGGAAGGGAATATTACTTTGGCTGATGAACTAGATGAAGATAGAAGAATCCCTGTTTCCATGGAAAATGAGGATTCTTGTTCTATTGTTGATTCAAGTCTGTCACTGATGGACACTTCTCTGCACTCACGATCATCCATATTTGACAGTTCAAGTGATTGGTTTTGGGCGCCCTTCTCTGAAATTCGACAAGTAGGTATGAAAGATCTACAAAGAGTCCTCCCAAGGTTTGAAGCCATGAGTAGCTATACATCACAATACTTGCCCACGGCATATCAGTTGATCACAGAGGAAGGGCAAATGTTGCACATTCCTCTAGGGACTGATAAGTATATAGTGTCGGACTATGATGGTGAACTGTCAAGTGTAATTGCTTGTGCACTGGCCTTTTTGAAAGATCCACCTCTTCAAACAGATGGCCTTGTTAATGACAATAGTGGAATTGTTGCCAGAACATTTGAGAATTTACAGAGTCTGACTCGAGTTCCTACTATTTCTTTGCCGCATCAGACCTCAAATAGTTCTTCAGATTCTGATTCAGTCCATTCTGTGGCAAGCATTTCTTTTGATGAGTCACGCTTCTCCAGTTTTGATGGATTGAACTTGTTGGATTCTCTGGTTCCGGTAGGAACCCACCCAATGGTAACTCTAAGAGTTGGCAAGTCACTAGGCAAGGAGAAATATACTGTATTATGTCCATATGCCAATCAGTTTCGCAACCTCCGGAATCGGTGCTGCCAATCTGAGGTTGATTATATTGCTTCCCTAAGCCGTTGTAGAAACTGGGATGCTAAAGGTGGGAAGAGCAAAGCCTTTTTTGCCAAAACAGTTGATGACAGGTTGATTATAAAAGAAATCAAGAAGACAGAATTTGAGTCATTTGTAAAGTTTGCAGATGATTATTTTGAGCACGTGAACAAGTCATTTGAGAAAGGGAATCAAACTTGCCTTGCGAAAATTCTTGGGATTTATCAGGTTGGTAGAATTTTGGTTTCCCATCAGTGAACCTGTTTCATCATGCTTACAACTTTTTCTTTGCAGGTGGTTGTGAGACAGACAAAAAGTGGGAAAGAGATCAAACATGATCTGATGGTTATGGAGAATCTAACCTTTGGTAGAAACTGCACCCGTCTGTACGATCTTAAAGGCGCTCTACATGATCGATTCAATTCGGCTACTGATGGTCCAGGAGATGTGCTTCTGGATCAGAACTTTGTCAATGACATGAACTCATCTCCATTTTATGTTAGTAACGAAGCAAAGCAAAAATTGCAACGGGCACTGTGGAATGACACGTCTTTTCTCAATGTGAGTTTACAAGTTTTCTGCATTATGATGGTAGTTTTTGATACCTATTTCGGTTGTATGCATGCCCTCAGAGCTTGTGATTGGACATCTGAAATCTGTTGACCAACGGATTGTGGAGAATATTTTACATATTCCAAGTTATCTACCTGGAAACCTTATGTGCTGTTTTCTTTGTTAATTTTAATTCATCTCATTAAACTTTCTGTTTATAAAGTTTATAGATGTACATATTTTAAGCATATTTATTGTCATTGGCACCAAAAATCTGTAAACTCACATATTTATGTCATATCTGCAGTCAATCAATGTTATGGATTATTCATTGCTTGTGGGGATTGATACACACAGACAGGAGCTTGTATGTGGCATTATTGATTATCTGAGGCAGTATACATGGGATAAGCACCTAGAGTCATGGGTGAAGTCTTCACTTGTGCCAAAAAATGTGTTGCCGACTGTTATCTCTCCTAAAGAGTACAAGAGGAGATTCAGAAAGTTCATGTCGAAGAATATACGGAGTGTCCCAGATCACTGGTGCTCCTCAGAACCCTCTGATCCTTTCAAACAAAATCCCAAAGGAAAGGGGGGCTAAACAGTTTTCTTTGCCTCGAGTCTCTTTTCTTTAACTAGTATCATCATTTACCCTTTTACGAATATTAGTGGGGCTGCTTTCACAGCTTTAGATACTGTAAATTGTAGGTCATCTCAGTTCTGCCCTGTTATTGTGCAATTTTTAGCAAATTTCTGGGGATGGTGTCAGTGGTATAGGTCACAATGTGCAGATTACAAGTAAAATTCTTTTGTAAAGCGTATCGAGAAAGTAGAGTTGCGAGGCATCAATGAACAATGTTGCCTTTTATGTTGATACATGAAATTCTTTCTTGTATATGAAAATATTATTCTTGGATTGTCAGCATCATCATGATTTCTTGCTTGATGCCTGTACAATACAAATTGACGAAGATAATCAGTGCTATATTGTTCACTTGCATCTTTAAAGCATCATGAAGCACACTTGGCATAGTGGCACCTAATCAAGAATAGAAGTGAGTAGAACGAAAAGGTCAAAATCTGATCGTCTTTGTTTTGCCTTCTTATAAACGCAAGTAATTCATTGCCTACTACAACCTTAGCTCACCAACTGCGTCTTTGGAAATGGACGACTCTATCAACCAGGACCTGATTCATCGCAGCGAGCATGATGATGCTGATGACTGCTTGTGGTTTAAAGAAGATGACACTGATGAGTCCCGTTGTATGCAGGACTGAGTGGCATTGCGTCTCAAAGTTCTCTTGCCTATGGGCTCCGGCCACCGTTCTTTCTTTCACCAATTTTCGCTCCTCCACCGAGTCCAGCCTCTGGCTGATGGGTCTTTCATTGCCCTTTCAGCAGTCTCCTGCATTATCACATTCACTGATAGCTTTAAAACAGCGACTGGACTATAGAGTGGCCAAATTTTGCAGAATTTGGACTTTCAATGGTGGCCGGATGAGGCCGTGTTTTCCATCCGATTATAGGTTGAGATGGGCTGATATCTTCCGTGCATCACTTTCTCTGGTTGCATTTCTATTTTACAAGGACTTGGAAAGAACCAAGTTTAGGAAGAGACAAATCATAATGTGATTATGAATTTTTTACAAGTTTTCAACTGCATTTCTGAATTTTTCAGTTGCAACTCACAGGAAAATGAAAATCTTTAATAAAATCACTTCCTCTATAATACATCACTAAAGAAACTTTTCGATTGTAGCATCAATTTGGCTCATCCAAAGAATAACCAAAAAGGCAGTAAGAAAGTGGTTCACAGGGGAGAATGAATGATTGAATTACCATGTAATCGGATTATCATTTTCACAAAAAAGCAAAACAAGGGACCAAAACTATTGCAACACAAGAGATACAATGATGAATTAGTATAGGAGCACAAGTCACGTACAATGACAACGGCGTGGAACTGATACACCAGTAGGTTTTCTCCTTTCACGAAGGATCGCTTCCTTAATCAACGGCAGCTTTTGGTCAACCTTTCTCCAGATATGGTTCACTGCACCATCAGGAGAGATTGGCCCAATGCCTCCAGGATGCCCATTGTCATACTGGAACACAGGCTGTAGCTGAGCCATTTTCTGACGAAATTTATCCCTCTCCGCTTTTGAAATGCTCTTAAGATGACTCAAAAGCCAGTTTGGTCTCGATGCATCACTAACAGCAATGAAAACTGAAAATTCTAAATAATCTATCATTCCTTCGAAAGGAAGCTCTATGTTGTCGCTGATAATAACAGGTATACAAAGACTTTGAATGGCATCAAAAAGCCGGCATGAAGTGGGAGTGTCCCCAGCTGGGTGCAAGCAAAACTCTGATGTTCTCATCCCTTTTATCGATTGCTCCCTTCCAGTGGCATTAGGGAAACCTTCCTCCATAATAATGTTGGGCACATTAGCCAACAAATCCCACAATTTTTCTCGAACTAAGCCTCCCTGTTATCACTTGACTCGGTTAATCAACAAGCATCTTAAGACCATGGATAAATTAACATTTCTGACACCCTGAAGTAGGTTGCATATATGGTCATGATACACCTTACAAAAAGCATGTTGATCTTTAGGACACCATGATGATTAAGATAATATGTGTAGACAATTTGATAGGGGATACAATGAGGATGTGGAGTGCAAAATCAAGGGTGTATTAGAGAGAATATAATCCACAACAAAGTTGTCTTGTGTTAATTGCAGCTTAACTGTGTTTACTAATTAACAAAGGGAAGCCAGTGCATTTTACCAACTGATGAGTTGCAGGCAGTCATAATAAAGTGACAATGATGTTAAAGATGCAAACGAAAATTGCACAGCAAGTCTACAAGTAAATACTAACCCGGTGCCTATGTTTAGCTCCTTTGAAATAAAGCAGAGTCGTTCGCTTCTTGTTTTCTGATAACTGCAATCTAGGAAGTAGATGCGTGTACGGCACAATTACATCTTTGAGAACTGAAACTTGTGTGTGCTGAATCACATCTGATGAATTGTCATTTGATAACTTGGATTCAAGCCTGTACCACCCGCCAAAATCTACAACGAGGAGAACCGCCGGGGCAAGCTCTGCTCTGACATGCCACATTGCGACTGGGTCTGCCAAAAACGCTTCAAGTTTTAACACAACCTGACAACCCAGAGACTAACATAAGCTGCTATTTAGGTTCTTTTCCATCACTCTTCTCCTACTAAACGAGCATTGTCAAAAGGCAAGAGACATACCAGTAAGCACAAAGACATGGTCTCTTCCACCTGACCTCTTCCAAGCCTCAGTGTTCTTGACCAAATCCACCACCTGCCTCTGCCTGGCATAGTCTTCATTCCCATCCTTCTTCCTGAACACTCCTTTGGCAGTAGCCAGCTGCAGCTCGGCGCTCAGAGTAGCGAAGAAGGGTACAAACACCACGTCAGCATCTTGGGCATTGAAAATCCGTCTGGCAAAAGACCCAGTTCTCTGATGCGGAGGGGTCATCAGGTCCCCCAAGATCCAGTACTCGGCGCTGTATTGCTTAATCAATGGATTCTCCGGATACGGCGGAAACTGGAGGCTTCTGGGCAAAGGGGTAGTCGGGGCTTGGTGGTCGGCGTCGGTAGGGAGGCGGGAGTCGGGCCCGGAAGCCCAGTAGGTGTGGAGGAGGCCATAGTTGAGGGATCTGGGGAGGTCTGCCACGTAGACTTTGATGGAGTCATGTTGGGAAATGGAGGATGAAGGAGAGGGAGAAGGAGGTGGGGGATTGGAGAGGAAGAAGAGGGAGAGAGAGAGGGTGCAGAGGAGAGTGAATGCGAAGAAGAGAGCGGGAACGGAGCAGAGCGATATGGATGTGGTCTTGAGTGCCATGCTTCGTTTTCACCACGATCCGGTGGCAGTGGTGTACTTGGGTAAGGAAGTCATGTACAGCGATGATCCTTCCTGGAAACGCAACCAACCCAGGGGCGGTAGATTTGTGGAAAACCTCCAAATTCATTATTTAATTATTTATTTTTAGAAGGAGCCGGATCCATTTCATAATCAAATTTTCGCCGTAATTTTTTTTTCTTTCAAGAGCCGCCCTGACGTCTTTATTAAAAAATAACTAATATCAATAATAGTAGTGATTCTTACAAAAAGAATGTATTTTAAAACACACTTAATAGCAATGGTTACACCTATGACAACTATATTTACTTTACACATATATATGGTGACATACCGGAAATGTAAAACTCAAGAGGAGCATCAGTAAACAAATACAAGTAGCCTTTTTATTATGTTTCCAATCGGAGAACTTACCGACGACACACTGTTTCATCCTGACACGAAGAGCTAACATCCATTAAATAATGAATTGCCGCTTTAGAAGGCCAGCCAAAACACATAGAGTGCGCAAGCCGGGACACAACCCATTGATTCCTACTGTGAAACGATAGGGTCTTATTGGAAATATAAACCTACATACAAGATAATAACCTATTAAGTAGAAATACCTACTAAATACGCCCCACCAGCAAAAGCCCAAGTCCCAAACGACCCAGCCCATAATCCTGGGATCTCAAACGTCTGCACCTCACGATCTCCCACCAACGATGCACACCGCCGACTAACTGCCATCAGTGGACAGTCCTACTTGTCTCCAATTGGGCATTCCGGCAGTTTAGACAAGGCAACAACATAAGTTGTAGAAGCCAACACCAGAGGCTGTAGCGCCCTACAACAGATAAGGATTTGGATGACGTCATTGCGCAACATCCTCCGCTGCAATGAAGCACAATTCCACCATGGTTGTGCATCGCCCCTCCTTGGAATTCCACTTGGGGACTGACATACGAGACCTACAGAACCTACAGGTTCGACGACAACAACACAATGATGCATTGCCGAACTAAACAAACCAAAAGGCCCACTCAAGTACGACAAGTGTGAACTGCTCTCTTCTTAGGTAACTGTTGCAGAGCGTTTTTTTACCTTTTTTTTTACAGTAACATTTTTTGTTGACGAGAAATTTTATTCACACACACCAAATTTTTAATGCATGTCCTTATGTTTTGACTCTTTTTTTTTAATCTGTTTACCCCATATGATGAAGATGAACAAAGGGAAATTTTTTAATGCATGTCCTTATGTTTAGACTTTCTTTTTTTTCATCTAATTTTACCCCATTTGATGAAGATGAACAAAGATGAACTAATCCAATTGATAACAGACATATTGAAGGGAAATAACCCTGAATGACAGTCCCCAACTTTGGAAAGGATTTAATAAAATCCTTCACAAAACAACATTCTCTACTCACATGTTCAATTGTTTCATCGTCTGAATTGCAGAAAAAACAACCATCACCCACATATACTCTTTTGGATCTCAAGAAAGAGGAAGTAACTAGGAAGAATAGATGAAAAGACATGCCAAGTATGCACTTTAACTTTACTTGGGACATCCGCATGCCAAACTTTCTTCCATGCCTAAACCGAATCGTTATTACTAGGTGATGAGGTCTCATGTAGAAGCTGTCTAGCCAATTGGTATGCACTTTTAGTATCGTGTATCTCCTTTTCCGATCATAATGGCGGGGACGTCTGGAATGTACAAAATTATTCTTCTTCATTCTAAAAAAAAGAAAAAAGAATTATTGTTCTTCATCACACAGGGTGTTTTTCTTTAAAAGTCTCTCTCATCTTGGTCGCTTTGTGGTGTTCGATCCGGGCTGAGCGGCGGCGACGTATTTAGATCGGTTTCAGAAACCCATCGGTTTATTGTAAAAATAGCTGCCTTTGGTAGATCGGGCCATCGAATTCGTTCCCAAACCCTCTGTCAATCTCCGCATATCGGAACCCAATAGAGAGTGCTTAGTCAGCTATGAAATTGTTGAGGGGAAGAGAAGAAAAAGAGAGAAAACATGTTGTGTTGCACGTGATGATCATTCTAGGCGGATCAAGAATTGAGCTTTGTTTTGGGATTGAGATGAGGTTAGACTAGTTTTGGGATTGGGATGGGTTGATAAGATCGGGATGTGAGGTTGATAAGTGAAGACTCGAAAGAAACAAGTCTCATTACTAAACTTACCCACCGAATTCAACTGCTTTGCGGATGAAAAAACTACCCATCATGTGTGGATCACACGCTTGGGAACTCTAACGGACGCTGACGGAGAGATCAGCAATAAGCTTATCACAGCTTGACACGTCTTGCCGACCAACAGAGTACATGGAGCATTTGTACATTCCAGAACTCTTCCATAATGGCATAGCAATCTTGTCCTTGGTGTGATGTTCTTGCAGACAGTTCCAAAATTAGAGAAAATAGGGATAATGCGCCCGCCTTATGATTCGACTCCGGTGGATTGGAAAGAACAAAAGCAGCACAACCACCCCAGCTGCACATCAATTCATTTGCTATCTTCATATGCTTATATTTATTACAATCTCATGTTTTATTTTTTATCTTTCAACCATTTGTTTTAGTAATTATAAGTGAAAGGGAAAATTTTAAGAACAATATATGATAAATAATCCACTCCTAATTTTGGTGTTTCAAGTTTCAAAACAATCATAACGGTACATGAACTTGTAATCTTAACCAAAAATATGTAAATACCGTTATATTCTTTGTAATCTAACATGTTTTTTGTTAAACTTTGAGGGGCAAATCTGTCACTCCTTAATTTAGCAGTAATAAATTATTAAAATGAATAATTAAAAAAGAGAGGGAAATAAGAAAGGAAAAAATATTGTTGTCTCTTTTTCTCGTCCCCGTTCAAACTCATCATACATAAAAATAATGATCGAGGTAGAATTGTAGGAGGAAGTTAGAAGATGATTTGATTTAGTAAGTTATGGAAGAAAGGGTTGAAGATATATATCGGTGGGTACGGTATTGAGTAAGGAAACTTAGAGAAAGAAAGCTATGTCTTAGTTTTACTTAGATTAGGACGATCGAGCAACAAAGTTTTTTGTTTTTTTAATGAATACGAGCTTGTCATTAAAACCAAACTCAATAACTTACAAATATAACGAATAGTAAGCAAAGAAACCAAATAAAGGGAAAACAACAAAGTCTTTGAGAATATATGGTATGAGTTTACAAGATTAAAAAAGTATATAAATAGAAAAAAAGAAAAAAGAAAAAAAACATAATATAAAGGAAGAGAGAATGAAGAAAACCCGAAACCACCGTTTGAAAAATGAGAAATTATATAGAGTTAACGGTGTTATTGACGGCATGTGCTAAAAGTGTGCCAGCTTTCAAACGTCATGTACCATTTTGATTGTTTTGAAACTTGAAACACCAAAATTGAGAGTGGACCGATTGTCATGTACTGTTCTTAATATACTTTTCAAAGCAATGATCGATGCATAAATGCTAATGCACTCCCTCCACTCTATTACTGGCTAATTAGTCCATACACACAAGACATATGTACCTACACGTCCCAGACCGTGTAGATGTCTCGAATATACGACCTAACAAATCAGTAATATATAAACTATAGTACCTCTTTCATTAACCTCATGGTCCCCAGTCCCGAAACCCGAAAAATCATTTTATAGACTCATATGTCGAAAAGGCATACTTTCCCTACTCATTTGCGCAGGTGAGCTGATCATAGCTACTGGAAGTCCTCATGAGGAAACTCAACTACACAAAATGTATCTATTCTAATAATCTCATTCTCCTCTCTAGAATCATCATTCTCACCTCTCACAATTCCTCACAATACATTATGCATGTCAATGAGTAACAACACTTGCATTACAATATTTAACACATGCTTTTAATGAAAAGCAATAACATCAATTTCATATAAATCAGCGATTACACATGCTTTGAACAAAAACAATAACAACCAAGAGTTAATTACTCAATGGCACACAAATCACACATTTCAATTATTACTCTAATTATCAAATTAAAGAAAGGTTCCCCGATAGAGACCCTACATGAAATCCAAGCGTTAATCCTTGATGCTAAACGATATTAGTAACTCAGCGACACGCTTTCTGAAATCCTTATCCTTCTGCTTCTGGAATACAGCTACTTGCATTCGATCCTCGTACCAAATCCTTAATCTGAGAATATCGGCGAATCACTTCAAACCAATACGAATCAAAGTCCTCAAAATTCGCTAAGGACACCCAAATCCTTGTGCCTTATGTCCTCTCACCTTCTGATATAATCTCCAAACGCAATATCACACGTACTTATTTCACTTTATCCACACCTTTCCGTCATCAGATCCCAGCTGTGCTCCAAGCACTAATCCAATTTCAGAATTTACTTTGGACACCCAAAGTACCATACACCCATAATGTATCCATATATTCAGCCTTATAGTCTCTGCCTACATTTCTATTGCAACTTCATCACCGTCCAATCCAACGAGTTACCATCTTTTCCAGTTTCTGAAATCAAATCTCCTTGATCTATTTATCAAGCCAACATCACCAAATAGACATATAGTAACCCCAAAATCTGAGATGCACAACCACTGTTCTTACTGTCCAAACAACACAGTACGATCATTCGATCATCCACTTCCCATGCTTCTAAATTTCTAATACATATAACAATCAAAAGCATGCGTAGAGATTCATAACCACTGGAAATCAGCAACACAGACAAAAGCACCATCACCGCCGCCGCCAACAGCGGCACTCTCTGCGATCACAAACACTGCCAAAACCCAGATTTCTCAAAACTCCACCAATATCAAAATCAAAGCATCTACAATCACTCCACAATTCAACATACTAATAAAGTTGGAAACCAACTCCTAGAACCACCGTCGCCGCCGTACACAGTGGCCACACACGGTGGTCACCGACTGCCTAAATCCCAAATTCTTCATCTCTTAACCAAACTCAATTTCAATTATATAGAGGGGAAGATCTCGACGAGAAGATCAAGTTTCATACCTCACTTGCCTTCACCGGTGGCCGGAAAACACCGAGCCCTCGCCGGAAAATTCCAGAACTTCTCCTCTTCGATTCTCCCTCCTCAGAGCTCGTCTGGGAAAACCAAGAAAATGGAAAGGTTCCTGAGATCGAGATGAAGCTATCCATACCAGTGAGAGACCTCGACTTGGCTGGAATCGGAAACTCGCCGGCGAACCCAGCCTCTCCTTCTCCACTTCGAATCTCTCTCTCCCGACCTCTTCTGAAGAAACTGAGGACATAGGGAAGACCACGAGGATGAGAGGAAGCTTCCAGTATCATTCACGCTCGCCGCCGTCGCCGGAATCAGAATCTCACCGGCGAACCCAGAATTCCTTCTCTCCTTCTTTTCTCTCTCGCCAGAACTCCTCTTCGAACACGAAGAACATAGTGAGGTCGGCGACGTCTAGACGGACCTGTGGACACCGGCCTTGCACCGGGAGACGGCCGGAAGACGGAGGAGCGATCGAGCTCCGTCGCAGTCGAGACGGGGTCGGTCTGGGCTGTCGTCTGGACTGATCCAAAATATATATACTCTCACTCAACGGCCAAGATTAAACTGTTCCTTAAAATCCAATAGTCCAGATCAAGCCACCGAAAATTCTATTTTTAATTAAATTTTTGGATAATACCAAACTTCTAAAACTCATTAAAAATAGCTCTGATGTCCAAACGATGTTCTGAAAAATCTTACGAACTCGTAACGATGTCTAGGTTAATCCTACGGGCTCGAAAGACAAAAATCGACAAACTGCAAATTTGAATAATTTTCGAAAACCACAAAGAATTGAAGAATAATAGAAATCGAAATAAAAATAGCTCGAAAAATAATTTTCCTTTTAAAAATAGAAAAATGAAATTCCAGGATGTTACAGGTCTCTAGATCTGCTGAAGCCGTATGACTTTGTTGCCAGATGAAGGATATATCAGCAACCAAATGCTTTGAGAGGTAATTGACCAGAGGTTCTTAACAGCTTTTGATCTGCGTGGCTTTTCAGATCAGGGTGGAGGTATAACACCATGGACTCAAGGAGCAGATCTGGTTTCATCTTCCCAATTTCATCTCCGTCCTTGTCTATTCTTGGGAGGAGTTTTGGTTTGGTGGAGATGTTGTTTGGTCTTTAAGTTCGTGGCAACGATAGAGTTTCTTCTCCCTGGGGTGTGCTTGTGGGTGCTTATGGCTGCACGGAACAAGGAGGCGGCGTCTCACGACGGTGACATCTCACGAATGCAACTTCATCTCATGGCGGCGACGGCTACGGTGTTCCTCTTCCATGTCCTTCCTAAGTTTGGGCTAGATCAACTGTTTTGGGTTTAGGTTTAATTCTTTTTGGTTTTAGGATGCTTTTTAGTTTATTGTTTTCTAGTACAATAAGTTTCTTTCATTAGGACTCTAAGCACTTTTGTGCCTACGCACTTTTTGTGTCTCATGACGTCTTGGAGTTATGAGTCTATCTTTCTTTTTGTCTTTTTCTAGTTTTCTAGGTGGGATCTTAGCCTATAATCTATTTGCTATTAGATTATAGGCTCCTTGTGAGCCAAAATTTGTGATGAGGATGCAACCCTCATACGGATCAAATGATCTTGTTTGTCCTCTGTACGCCTGGCAACAGATCGATTTGTATTGTACCCTCCACTTTAGTACTAATGACAAAATTGTCTTTGAGTTAAAAAAAAAAAAAAAAGAATGAGACTAAAAACAGTTGATGTTGCTTACTTGCCATATGACATCATAATTAAAACTAATTTGATCACTAATTTACCCCTATAAATAACCATCTCATATTATAAATCGATACGAAGAACCAAGTAGGTTGAGTCAACAACCAAGCACGTATATATAAATTAAGAGTGAAAAAAAAATGTAGAAGATCACCATGGAAGAGAGGGGAAAGATCGGTAACCAACATTTTTTATTTTCTTTTTGTCGTTTTGTTTTCTAATGTTAAAAATTGTGTGTGTATCTAAGGTTATAATTTGGAGATATTGAAATTACATGAAGGGATTGGATGTAGAAAAATTTGATTTTAGAGACTTTGATTCTTAAACTCATCTTTTCCCTTGGGTATCGAGTTAGAGATTTGTTATGAATTAATTTGTGATAAGTAGATGTGACCCACACCCATTCTAATTTCTTGATATGTTAATAAATGTCGAAATTTTCTTATTTCAAAATCAATTCCATCATTCTCGTTTTCATTCCAAATTAGTCATGCCATAAGAGATAACTCCTTAACTTCTTAACATATATAACGAATTGTTTACCACTGATATATACTGGCCTTAACCTTACCATCGCATGTGCACTTACTGATATAATTTGGTCAACAAGTTCTGACGTTGACAACTCTAGCTAGCATTATTGTCATACTACTGGTTTCTAGTATATATACCCAGCTCCAGTGACAAACATGACATACCACGTACACCACCATCACCACAACTCAAAAAATGGCTGGAAACTCATCATGTCTGAGGCTTTTCATCTTAGGTGTCTCCCTCCTCTCTTGCTCGTTCCAATGCTTCTGTCTTTGTAATGTAAACAGAAAAGGTGAAACTAGAAGCACTACTGCTGGGATCAAAGGGATGTTTGTGTTCGGAAGCTCTCTGGTTGACAATGGCAACAACAACTTCCTACAAAACTCACTGGCCAGAGCTGATTACTGGCCATATGGCGTTGATTTTCCTCTTGGGCCTTCTGGGAGATTCACAAATGGAAAGAATGTCATCGATCTTCTTGGAGAGCAGCTTAAGATACCTTCCTTGATTCCAGTATTCGCTGATCCCCAAACTAAAGGAAGCAAAATTGTTCATGGTGTCAACTTCGCTTCTGGTGCTTCTGGTATACTCGATGATACTGGCTCCTTAGCGGTAACATACCAACACCTACTTGCTTCATTAATTTCTTCGTTATACATACTTTCATCATTTGAATGTGCTAGCCATTAACTTTGTTGAATCATATATTCTTGTATTTTTTACTGTGAAAATGTAGAATAAGATTAGTATAGTCCTCATTCGAAATGATGCTCATATATAATCTAGAATTACGGAGGCATATATTAGTTTCAAAAGCTACTATAGTCCTCATTCGAAACTTTCAAAAGAAACTAAGATAATTCCTTCATCACCAGCGACCAAATTTGTTACTGATTAAGCTAACTATCCACCAAACATGTAGTACTCCCTGAAACTCAATTGTCATCTTTTTAGCAAACAAAATAAAAGACAAAATTTATATTGCATAATACTTTCTGTAGTAGCTACGGTACTCAAAATGCTTAATAATTAGGCCAAAGGTAATGGATGGCACAATTAGAGTAAGCTTTTATGCAGCTTTTGGCATGAATCAGAGCTAGCTAGATTAGGTTAAATTATTTTGTACCCTGGATTCTGATGTTGGGTTATTCACATTATTACTTAATCAATTACAGGGACATGTAATGAGTCTGAACGAGCAAATAAGAAATTTCGAGGAGGTAACTTTGCCAGAGTTGAAAACCCAGTTAGGGTTTGGGATGGGGTGCAGTAAAAGCTTGGGATCATCAGTTGGTAACTACTTGTTTGTGGTGGGAACTGGTGGTAACGATTACTCTTTCAACTACTTCCTGGCCAACCCCAATAATGTCAGTCTTCAAGTCTTCACCGCCAATCTCACTTCATCTCTCTCCACACAACTAAAGGTACGTGCTAGCTAGCTGCACACGCGATATTTTTATCATCGTTGCGTATTCCATCTCTACCAATATGACTGATCAATGAAACAACATACATACATGTATTCAAAATATATATATATATATCTACCCCATCTAGTAGTAAAGTTGGTCCAAGTTCCAAACGTACAGATCGAACGGGCGGGGTTTCGTTTTCTTCATAGATATTTATAGTTCATGCAGTGTTGGATTGAATTGAATGACAGGATAACTATGGCAGATAGCCAGATACAGTTCGTATTTATGGCCATATAAGATCGGTATCTCTGTTACGATGTCGGGAGCAGAGACTGTTTTGATTAATTTTGCCACCTGCATCTGCAGCTCTCCCTGCATGAAAAGCTTTTATCTCATATATGGAGATATGTACATGTAAATTGTACCTCTCTCTCTCTC
>NC_020492.1:13168126-13182979 GCF_000184155.1 Fragaria vesca subsp. vesca | reverse complement strand
AACATGAACTGGACAGAATTCCATCCGTCCTATTTGTTTTTGAGTTTGAGGGCCTTAACGATTACCAAATTGGCTGAAATTTTGCAGAGATGATCTACACAATATTATCTAGATACTAAACGGTGGAGATGAGGAAATTCGATCGAAAAGTTGTGAAAAAATGAAAATCCGCACCAAACCATTGGTGCGGACGTCCGCAGCTGAGAAAAATCATATTTATATATTTATAATCTATGCTTAAGTATCGTCCAAATTTGATGGGGTTACTGTTACAGGATTCAGAGATTTGAGAGGGACGTGTTGTGAAGTGGCAACAATAAGTAACGGAGGAAATGGAATCCTATGCAAAAGGGGAGGGCAAGTGTGCCTGAATAGAAGCAGTTATGTCTTCTTTGATGGCTTGCATCCAACTGAAGCAGTGAACGTTCAAATAGCAACCAAGGCATTCGTCTCCACTCTCAAAACTGAAGTTTATCCAACCAATATCCAACAGTTGATCCAAATCCAAATATAGGCTGGTGCATATATGGCAGTGATCATCTTTAATTGTTTTCCTTCTATATTTGGCTGCACTACCAATACCAATAATAAGTTTCATGGTTCTTTTCGTGGTCACCTAGAGAGGTACTAATATGTAGGATTTAGCTAAGTTGGGTAAGACTTTATAGCTTGGTAATATTTATAAGTTTGGTAGGGAATGAAAAAGTCCAGCAGACCGGTTTGTAATATGTGTTCAGTTGACTGGTATGGTATTTACAGCTTTCTATATATATCATCAATTTGGATGAAACTTTGCGGAGCCAAATAAAGAGCCCCGCTACTACTTGACTCATAGCGCATGTCGATTTTCAAGAACTTGTTGAGCAGGAATTCCCAAGAACTCTCATAAATTGAATCAACAGTTGCAACACCAGTAGTTTCATCTGGGGTTGATGCTTATGATGGTAATATCAACTCGAGTCATACTCTTGAAATGAAATTAAATGGATCGAGAAGAGAAGATTGAGAAAGAGGTGGTCGAAGAGAGTGGAGGAGGCGCGGTGATTTCAGGACTGGCGGGGGTGGGCTTGGATGGATCGAGCGTCCTACCATTAATGTCTCGTTTGGTTCACGGAAAGAAAAATAATTTTTTGTTTTTCCACGGAATAGAAAAGAGAAGGAAAATAAATTTTTTCGATAATTTTGCATTCCGATGTTTGGTAACATAAGGAAAATCAATCGAAAAGTTGTTAAATAAAGCAATAAAATAATGTATTGTAAGTAATAAATGCAAGTAATTAATGGAGGAAAGTGGTTCCTATGGTTCCTATTTTCCCTTGTATTTTCACTTCATTCAAGAAAGTATTTCATTTTCTTCAACATTCTCAAACGTTAAAAAGGAACAACTTTTATTTCTTCATGCTTATTTTCCGTGAACTAAACGAGGCCTAAATTTATATCATTTTTACAAAAAAAAAAAAAAAAATTAGAGAAGCACTAGAGTTTTTCAAAAAATTAACCATCTATTATTCATTAGTTAAACATAACTAGTCTTTTGGAGATACATTTTTTTTTCGACAAGATAAAAAAAAATAACCTCAAAGTACAAAACCTTTATTACAACTACCACCTAGAGAGTCAAAATAGAAAACCTGACTAGCTGCATGCAAGAGGAAGGGATATATATGTTCCAGGCCGGCTTGTGTTCCAATTTGATGTCCCAGCTTTGCTATTGCATTCGCCACAAAATTCACTTCTCGACCAATTTGAGAGGTAAGGAAGAGAATGTCTTTGAGAAAAACTTGAATCTTCCAAGGGCTAAGACATGTACCATTCATTGAATTGATAAGAATTTGCGAATCTCCTTCAACCAAAATTTTCTAAAAACCATGGATCCAGGCTGCTAATAGACCCGCATGTAACATATAAGCTCCAGCCGTGAGTACATCATTAGGACCAATATTTTTTGTAGAAACTAAAACAGGTTGACGATCTGCATCTCTAAAAACAAAGCCTGAAGAGGCAGAGTGATTCTGAATAGATCTATCAAAATTGAGCTTAAGTGTCTGAGAAGGAAGAGCAAGCCAACGAATAGGCTTAACAAACCTGCAAAATTTTTTAGGGTAACTAGCACTAACATTAGAATGATAACAGAAATGTTTCTCTGCAGAGTAAATAACATTTTCAGGTTGGATAATATGGTTTCTAAAAATTATATCATTTCTTACTTTGTTTTGGAGATACATTAATGTACCAATTAATACATCAAGTAGACGAACCCTTATAATTAATGTTTTATGTCTTCGTATTGCAAAATTTGGTTGTTGTCTAGTAGTCTAGTATTTGGCTAAAGAATCAACACGGTGCCAAATCCCATGAACTGTATGAAAAAAGAAGTCATAAATAAATTAAAATAAACATGAATCCGTGAAGAAGAGAGAATCATTCCCTCTCTCTCTACTACGGAAACAAATCTGCTGTGCCCAAAAACCCTGTGCCAAACCTGTGCCTCCTACCAAATTCTGACACCTGTCTCTACCCAAAACAAGCTTAACTCTGTTAACCACATCGTTAGTTTTAATAAAAAATAGATAAAAAAAAAAACTTAATTAAAGATTTCAAGAATCGATGTTCGACTCTACCTCTTCCTCTTCCCCTCTTTGTTCTCATGCTTCTTTATTCTTCTTTCTCTGCTTCTCTGAAAAAAAAAAACCCAGTATATTTCTCCTTCTCTCCAACGACATAGCTGCCGTGGTTTTAGTTTTTATTCTTGTTCGTCATCTTTATGGCTGGTTTTGGTCGACATTTGAGTGATTGACTGACGAACTCTGTTTTCATAGGTAGACATATCTTCTGTTTTCATATTTGTGGATGACAAATATTATTCTTGTTCGTCATCTTACTCTCTGGAATGCATATCATTCTTTATGTACTGATATTCATTTTATTCTTGTTTGGTTTAATGCTGAAGCTTATGGACACAGAAAATAGTTGCGAAGAGGTTCATATTCAAGCAAACTCACGTCGAAAGTTGGATTTTTTAGATGGAATTGACTTGAACACTTCGGCTGAAGATGATAGTGCGGAAGAAAAGGAGTTCGAACCTGTTGAAGGTAATGAAAAAGTAGATTATGTACATTCCAAGGTTAGAAAAGAGTTGATTCCAGTCATTGGAATGGAGCATGTTGAACAAGTGTTGTTTGTTCCTTGTAGAAGATGCACCATTTTGTCAGTGTAAATGTCATTTAGTGGACATGTACCATTTTCCCATCAATTTTGTAAACCGGAATTTGAGAATGGAATGCTTTATTTCTTATGGGATCAAAACTGATGAGAAGTTTGATTGAGCTAAACCCAAATAACCATGTTATTTAAAGGGCAAGGAATTATAGATGCATATGGTGATGACTCATTGCTCTAGCTACAGGAAACTAAAAACTGATTGTTTTCAGGGTACTGAATGCTAATTGTCCATTTTGGAATGCATGACTCATGTATTTAGGATATAAGGGAGGCAAGTATGTAACTATGTAAGTTCATGATCTGATTTGCCTAATCAAAGACAAGGGACCATCTGGTTTGTCATATGAAATTGAGAAGAGTCCAGTTTTGTCATCATTTTCAGCCAAGGAAACAATCAGCATCATAAGAATAAACCAAAGCCAAGGCACACCTAGCTTTCTCCCAATCACATAGATATCACCTCCAGCAATATCTCACATCACTTCTTGAATACCTAATGTGCACTTCAGCATCCCAACAATTCCAATCATAACTCGTCAAAATCAAACTTTAACCTATAAAAAGAAAAGCCCAGTAGCTCATTACGGGAGTTAAACACAACAGGTTCAATCATGTCTCTCCTCCGCATCTTTGTAGTGCTTCCTCCTCTTCGTCGTAATACCTTTTCAGTTCTTCTCATCGCAATCATGTCTCTCCTTCGTGAGGCCAAAAGAGATAGACGAACATAGATTCGAAACTAGGATGGGTTTACAAACAAGAACAGAAGATATGTCTGCCTTTGAAAACAGAGTTCGTCAGTCAATCACTCAAATGTCGACCAAAACCAGCCATAAAGATGACGAACAAGAAGAAAAACTAAAACCACGGCAGCTATGTCGTAAGAGAGAAGGAGAAATATACTGGGTTTTTTTTTTTTTCCAGAGAAGCAGAGAAAGAAGGAACAAAGAAGCGTAAGAACAAAGAGGGAAAGAGGAAGAGGTAGAGTCGAATATTGATTCTTGTAATCTTTAATTAAGTTTGCTTTTATCCATTTTTTATTAAAACTAACGATGTGGTTAACAGAGTTAAGCTCTGTTTTGGGTAGAGACATGTGTCAGAATTTGGTAGGTGGCACATGTTTGGCACAGGGTTTTTGGGCACAGCAGATTTGCTTCCCTCTACTACATACCGGTTTAACCCGAAAATAAGCTGCATCCCATATCCCCTCTCGCGTCTTTCATCTTCATCGCATATCCCCAGAATTAATAACAATAAGAATAAAAACAGTTAGGCAGTCGAAGGCAAGATGCATTTGACTTTTATTCTTGATTGGGTTGCATTATGGACTTTATTGTTCTAGACCTTGTTCCTATATATATATATATACACCTTTCTATTAAGCGATCTCTTATTTTTACTATTTCTAGAGATCGGGAGGGATCCTATATATATATATATATATCATGTTTTTCATCATACATCCATATATTTCCATTATTACTTCTCTCAAGAAGTTGCTTGATTCTTCTGGGTCAATATGCCAAAAAAAGTTTCAAAACTGGTGTGTTTGTATCTTTCTCTGATATTTGCTTCTGTATCTTCAGCTTTCGCAGGCACTACTGTTGATTGTCACTTCATACAAGATGTTAGTGACAATACGATTCGAGGGATGTTTGTGTTCGGAAGCTCTCTGGTGGACAATGGCAACAATAACTACTTGGAAACCACGTCCAAAGCCAATTACTTGCCATATGGAATCGACTTCCCATATGGGACTTCTGGGAGATTCACAAACAGTAAAAATGTGATTGATCTCCTTTGTGATCAGGTTAAGCTTCCCTTAATCCCACCATTTCAAGACCCCTCCGCTAAAGGAAGTAAAATTCTTCATGGTGTCAACCATGCCTCCGGCTCTTCTGGTATCCTTAATGATACAGGATCAGTTGCGGTGCGTATTTCATAACATCTCCTTTCAATTAATCATCAGCTCATGACTCAATCTTAGTTTTGATTTCTCATCTCCTATCATGCGCTTCCTCCTAATCTAGCTTAATTTCTTCTTGTTGATAAATAACTTAAAAGTTTTTCATGATTTGTAAACTATCCACAACCATACGTTCATATGTAGACGAACATTAAAAGTTTTCACATGAAGCCTGTGCTTGCTAGCTAGTTTGTATAAACCATCAGTTGCATGCATGGTGAGCTAGCAGATACATAGCATGCATAAGAGTATCATGTCTCACTAGCATAGATATTTAAACTGCTGGTTAGTTTTAATTTCTTGAAATAAATTTCAGGGTAATGCAACGAGCTTGAGTCAACAAATTATGGACTTTGAGGTGGTGACACTGGCAGAGTTAGAAGCACAGCTAGGGTGCAATAGCTCTCAATCGCTACCGAGCTACTTGATTGTTGTAGGAGTTGGTGGAAATGATTACATGCTCAACTATTTCCTTAGGAAATTGTACCTCCTTATCAGTATTGAAACCTTCACTGCAAATCTCATAGCCTCTCTTGATCAGAAACTCCAGGTAAGGACGTGCGTTGAGAAACATGCAGACATATATCAAATATTGACATTGTTTGATGTTTAGACTTTGTTATCTTGTTGTTGTTGCAGAAATTGTACAGTCTGGGAGGTCGTAAATTTGTTGTAACGTCGCTAATGCCACTAGGCAATAGTCCTGTGATTACCAGGCCAAATATTATTGGCACTCCTTCAGGTCTCAACTACGCAGCCGAGCTCTACAACGCTCGCTTGAAGACATTGCTTGACTCTCTCAAAGCTCACTTATCTGACTTCAATTTCGTTTTAGTTAACCAATATAACATTATATCTAATCTAACACAGTCTCCTCCTTCCAGAACAGGTACTTTTAATTTCATCAGTATCGGTACGTGCTTTCAAATTTTGATGCAACATTACATATTGTATATTCTAATTTATGTCTTGTGTTGCCTTATGTTCATTACAGGCTTTAAAGACACACACAACCCTTGTTGTGCAGTTTCCCTGGTCTCTCAAGGTGCTAACCTTTCCTTTTCTTTTTTCCTTAGCTTAAACAATGGCATCTCCATCGTCGTCGTGGTGATCATTGAATCGTTATATATGCATAATGTGCAGGTGGAAATGGAATATCATGCGATAGAGGTGGGAAGACATGTGTAGATAGGACGACTTATATGTATTTTGATGGGTTGCATCCGACAGAAGCTGTAAATGTTGAAATAGCAACCAAGGCGTATGCTTCTACTCTCCAGGGCGATGCTTACCCCATCAATGTCAGCCAACTCGTCCGGCTTCAAATTTAATCATATGCTAATTCCTATTCCCCTCTAGTTTTGCAACGTGCATGTTTAAATAAGAGTCTTCCCCAATAGTTTTGTAGCTTTCTTGGTGTATTTGCTACTCAAGTCGTTGGAGAGGTTCAAAGACCGGTATTGGTCGGGTTTGAGGTGCTGAACTTCTGATCAAATAAGAAGCAATCTGAAGTAAATATTACTGAGTTGTACAATATATAATGTTGATGTTAATTCTTGCAAACCACCTCTGTAATTAGATAGTTAAGATCAACATCATAGGACTATGAAGGTAAAAATGTTACATTCTCAATAGGTAACAAGACACAGATATCATAATGTATTTCTTGTTATTCATCTCAAATTAAATCCAAGTGTTATTTGTCTCAATATTTTCTAACACTTCTTACAACGATTTCATAAGCGAGTCTTCTCAGTGCAGCACGGCAAGCCCGAACAGGGACTTGTTCTTGGTGATGTTCTAGTCTTCTAGAAGAGTTAAAAGTCTGAGAGAAAACAGAGACAAAGAAGAAACACACATTCAAACATAGGAAGTCGGAAGAAGAAGTGGAAGGACTAGTCAGTCCCACCCTCCCATTTCTGAATTCTGAGTCAAAGTCTTCCTTTCCCTCTCTTCCTCCTTGAACTAACTAAACTGGAGCTTCCTTCCTCAACAGAGCACCCACCCAAAATGGCGATCAAGAAATCCCACCTTCTGCTCTTCCCTCTCTTCTGTCTTCTTCTATTCCAAACCAAACCCATCTGGGCCGCCACAATCCCACCCGGCTCTTCTCTCTTTGCTTCCAATCCCAACCAAACCTGGTCCTCCCCAGACTCCACCTTCTCTTTCGGCTTCTTCCCCGCTGACCCGCCCACCTCACCCCCTTCTCTCCTCGCCGCCATCTCCTACTCCGGCGCCCTTCCCATCTGGTCCGCCGGCTCCGTTGACTCCGCCGGCGCCCTCCACTTCCTCTCCTCCGGCTCCCTCCGCCTCGTGGACGGCTCCAACCGCACCGTCTGGGACTCCAACACCGCCGGCCGCGGCGTCTCCTCCGCCCTGCTCGACGACTCCGGCAACCTTATCCTCCGTAACGGCACCGATGATGTCTGGTCCAGCTTCGACAACCCGACGGATACGATCGTGCCGTCCCAGAACTTCACTGTGGGTAAGGTTTTGCGATCGGGTATGTATTCGTTCAAGCTCATTAAGAATGGGAATCTGACTCTGTTGTGGAACGATACTATTGTGTATTGGAATCAAGGGTTGAACTCCTCTGTTACTAGCAATACCCCCAACTTGACTTCTCCTAATTTAGAATTGCAGCCTATTGGGATTTTGACCATTTCTGATCCCAAGCTGCCCACTGCTGCTATTGTTGCTTATAGTAATGATTATGCTGAGGCTGGTGATATTCTGAGGTTCTTGAAGCTTGAGAGTGATGGGAATGTAAGGATTTATAGCTCTGCTAAAGGTAGCGGGACTAAAACCGAGAGATGGGCAGCTGTTACTGATCAGTGTCAGGTGTTTGGCTATTGTGGGAATATGGGAATTTGCAGTTATAATGATTCCAATCCTGTTTGTGGCTGCCCTTCTCTTAATTTCGAGCCGGTGGATCCCAAGGATAGCAGGCAAGGGTGTAGGAGGAAGATGGAGATTGAGGACTGTCCTCAGAGTGTGACTATGCTGGATTTGGATCATACTCGGTTCTTGACTTACCCTCCCGAGACGGATTCACAGATTTTCTTTGTGGGTATATCAGCCTGTAGATTAAACTGCCTTGTTAATAATCCTTGTGATGCTTCAACATCTTTGTCTGATGGCACAGGGTTATGTTACTACAAGACACCAGGTTATCTCAGCGGGTATCACAGTCCAGCTTTGACTAGCAGTTCCTATATCAAGGTTTGTGGACCGGTGGTTCTAAATCCGCCCTCTTCAATGGATAGTTCTGGCAAGAAAAAGGGTTGGAAGATGGGGGCATGGATAGTGGTTCTTGTGGTTGTCGCTTCCCTTTTGGGTTTGATGGCATTGGAGGGTGGTCTTTGGTGGTGGTTTTGCAGAAACAGTCCAAGCTTTGGTGCATTGTCTGCTCAATATGCTCTTCTTGAGTATGCCTCTGGCGCGCCAGTTCAGTTTTCATACAAAGAACTCCAGCGCTCAACCAAAGGATTTAAGGAGAAGCTTGGAGCCGGAGGATTTGGAGCTGTATATAAGGGAATTCTTGCTAATAGAACTGTTGTTGCAGTAAAGCAACTCGAGGGGATTGAGCAAGGAGAAAAGCAGTTTAGGATGGAGGTTGCAACAATTAGTAGCACCCATCATTTGAATCTAGTGAGGCTGATTGGTTTCTGCTCAGAGGGCCGTCATAGGCTTTTAGTATATGAGTTCATGAAAAATGGGTCCCTTGATGATTTCCTTTTTGCCAAAGAAGAGCAGTCAGGAAAATTCTTAAGTTGGGAGAATCGATTCAAGATTGCCCTTGGCACTGCAAGGGGAATCACATACCTTCACGAGGAGTGCCGAGATTGCATTGTGCATTGTGATATAAAGCCTGAGAACATTCTTTTGGATGAGAATTACAATTCCAAAGTATCTGATTTTGGCCTCGCAAAGCTTGTTAATCCAAAGGACCACAGGTACCGAACTTTGACCAGTGTTAGAGGGACTAGAGGTTATTTGGCACCAGAATGGTTAGCAAATCTGCCAATAACTTCCAAATCTGATATTTATAGTTATGGTATGGTTCTGCTAGAGATTGTTAGTGGGAGAAGGAATTTTGAAGTTTCTGAAGAGACAGAGAGGAAAAAGTTCTCCATATGGGTCTTTGACGAATTTGAGAAGGGTAATATCAGGGGAATCATCGATAAAAGGCTAGCTGACCAAGATGTTGATATGGATCAAGTGATGAGAGCAATTCAGGTAACATTCTGGTGCATACAAGAGCAGCCATCTCATAGGCCAATGATGGGAAAAGTTGTACAAATGCTGGAAGGAATTACGGAGATAGGGAAACCCCCATCCCCAAGGGCTATAATCGAAGGGCCTGTATGTGGAACCAGCACTAGTCTTGTAGCTCCCTCCTCAATTTCATCATTTCAAATTTCAGGAGCGTCGCCTTCTGAACAGGTTAGAAAAATGGAGAAGGCAACTGCATCCCTTATACAGTCAGACCTGAGTTGAATCTCAATTCTACATCATCTGCATAGAAGAACCATTTTTGGATATGAATCCATTTCCGTACAGCTGCAAAGCCAGATTGTAATGTGTTCCCCCATCTAAGAATAAGGCGTGATTTTTCACTAGCAGTCATGTAAAAATTGTTTATATCTGTAGTATAGTTTCTTTTACACTATCTTTGTAGAAGACCAGATTGAGCTGAGTCATGAAAGATGTAATTATGCACAATGAGTGATGATTGAAACTGAATATCGCTGGTACCATCATTACAAACCCAAATTCCGCTAATGAGTACTGATATTGTAGAATCTGCATGTCCTACTTGCTACCCTCGAGTATCTGATGGATCACACTGATAAATGTGCTGGACTTAACGAGATGGATTTGGCCGGCAGGAAGTAAATTGATAAATGCTTAGGGCTGAAGGCATTAAACTATAGGGTTCAATTGAAGTTGAGGGCTTAGGCAATGAATCGATGTAGATTACAGTTTGCATCTCTACGTGAGCTTGATTATGAATTGCATGTCTATTTGTGTTTTATAGAAGTTATGGTTTTGTGTGTATTGTTATGGTTTTGTGCATATTATTGGGAGTTCCTAGGTCTTGCATTTTGTTTTTTTTGGTTTATTTGTCCGAAAATTCTTTTACGCACCAAGGTGCAAGTGAACTGAGCAACTAATATGCATTATTTTGATCTGATCATCCACGTACGAATATACTAATACAACAAAACTGAAACCCAAAAAAAAATAGTCCTAAGTGTTTCCAACACAAGAGGTAAGAACCCGAGGTCGAAGAAGAGGTACTCTTGTTATAGGCGCTTAATTTGATCGGATCAAAAATGAAAATGAAATGAAGGAATTTAGGGTCTCTAGTCTTTCTTCATTCAATCTTCGCATACAACGATTTAATGACTTATACATTAATGGTGCAAATGCACTTTGGTGCGTATAATCCGCTCCGGATAATCAAAAAAGCCGGTTCCTTTAGTTTCATAGACGAAACCCGATAAGAAAAGAAAAACGTAGATACAAGTCTGAAAACAAGCCTATACAAGCAAAACAAAAATTAAGTTAATCCAAAAGCTAGCACTAAACCATTTCGTTCATGCGGACCAGAGTCAAGGCATAGTCAAGAACACCAATATGCGTTACGTTCATGTGGACCAGAGTCAAGGCATATTCAAGAACACCAATATGCATGAGGAAACCAATAAACCTTTTGTAACCTTTGAAAACTCGTTAGTCGTTACCACACATTACTGGATCAACAAACCAGCTGCATGAAATTGGCCCAGCCCGACAAAAAAGACCCAAAAGCCAGTCCACCTGCTTGTGTCAAGACCCATCCCGGATTTCACCCTGAAATCCGGAATGAACCCTATAAGGATCACCTCCAAAAGAGGCGCTACCGAAAATTCGACATAACCTCCATTGAAAATGAACAACCCTTCCTAATCAACATCTGCAAACACTTATAAAATCACAACCCAACATCAAAACCTGGAGCCTCCGTGCTCCCCATGATATTCAAATCCCACAACCAAAACAACAATGACATTTAATAATTTACTAACTGGGTTATCAGAGCATATCTAATAAGGAAAGAAAAACAACGATTAAAAAAATAAACGGAAGCTGTATCTGACTATGCCTCAACTCCATGTACGCCCGACCTCAAATAAGCCAGCTGCAAACTGGGCATTTGAAACTGAAGGGCCCAGGAAAAAATATTGGAAAAATGTTAGAGTGAGTGGACAAAAATAAATTAAATAATTTAACAAGAACGTAATTTAAATACTTTTCCACGTTTAAATTTTAAAAACTTCAATGCATGCAACTTTGATATAACATTTAGCTTTATGTCTAGAAATCTCATACAAACATTTAGCTTTATGTCTAGAAATCTCGTACAAAAAGAGAAGTAGAACAAGAGGAAGAGATATCACCATGTAAGAGGAATCTTCCAGGCTCTAGTAGCGTCTCACGCTAAGTGCTCGACTCACCTATGGTGAGAACCACATATAAAGGCTAGCTAGCAATGAATAAAAACGACCTTAGTATGGTGACTAAAAACATACAAAAACATTTAAATCCATAAAGCTTCCCCCAATATCGTGCAAATGCAGTCACGAGTACGGTTCCCTATCGTACTTGGAAATTAACATAAGAAATTAAAATAAAACTCAATGACGTGTCTCACACGTCAAAATATTCTCAAATCTATAATAATAAGCGAGATTTAATTATCAAGTATAAATCGTAAATAATATCACAACCCGAAATACTCGCTAAAACATTCTCAACGTCAAGATCGATATCTCACAAATAAACGATAAAATTATAATAAAGAACTACCAAAAATCCAATTTTTAATAATTTGTTATATATCTCAAATTTGACAAATAAAAACAATAAAAAATTAAATCCGGAATACTCTCAAAACGTAAACCATTAAAACTCAACTTATAACATAAGTCCAAATAAGAAATCTACATCGTATATGAAAATCAATCAAGAAGGATAATCCCATGTCAACTCCAAAATCATAGAAATAATAAACAAAACTAAAATAAAATTTTCTTACTTTCTTGAGAACGATATTTATAGAAGAGATATTTATAAAGAGATCGTCGTATGCAATTTATTCAAAATAAAAGTTCACTCACAAATTTAGGCATAAGCCCGATGATATCCGCAACGCCACTCGTATGAGATCTCCACATATCCTTGCATGAAATGAATTCTACAACAACTTTGAATTTCTCTTTTCCATCAATTCTCTTTGCTCACTTCGAATCGGTGCAAACCCTTTGGAGGGATTGTAAGACACCTTGGCACGAACCGTGCTGCAAGACCACCATAGGAAAATTGAGGAGGAAGATACGAATCCAACGCCGCCGATCTCACTTCAATCGGACGCCGGACGAAAGAGATATGGCCAGAAAACGAAAATGGGTCGGGTTAGGTTTCCCGGTCGTGCGAGAGAGAGGCTGGATTAGGATTTTAGGGTTTCTAAAATTCTGACCCCAAAATGGTAGGTTTCCCTTTTTATAGTACAGCCTAAAAGAGGTAAGTTCGGTTTTTAGACCATAACTTTTTCGCACGAACTCCGTTTTTGACGTGCCAAGTGTCCACGAACTCAATTTAACGTTCTTTACGACATCCCTTAAGAAAATTTTCCAAAATTACCACCCAACAAAAAGTCAACTCTAGAATCCTTATAAGTGAAACTGTTAATGAAGCCAGTAAAAGCTCAAGATAACGCAAATGTAAATATTTAATAAATAACTAAGAGTCAGGGTGTGACAGCTTGCCCAAACCAACATGGCCCAACACCTAAAAAGCCAAAAACAAACAACAGATGTTGTCAGAGAGCCAACGACTTGCCAAAAAAGAAAGGTCAGGCAGGTGTTTCTGTAATCGCTGATGTCCTTGGTTTGTTTATGTAAACGCCACTTGAAGGACCCGAAGAAGAGTGAGAGTAGCAGAGGCAGGGACTCGCGCTGTGCAGCACCGATGATGGAACGTCGTCCTTGGTTTGTTTCTGCAAACGCCACTTGAAGAACCCGAAGCAGAGGGATAGTACGTAGCAGAGGCGGCAAGACTGAAGGGAAGCCTGGATAGGGACCCGCGTTGTGCAACACCGATGATGGAACGCCACCACGGCTCTCACCGTGAGGAGCCGAACCACCACATAGATCGAGCAAATATCACCCATATAAATGAAGCCCCAAAACCAGCCGACCCCAAACACGACCAGACACAAATCCGATCAAACCGATTGGGACACAAAACAAAAGAAAGAGAAAAGGCAGAAGGCAACAATCGATCCAGATCGGATACCCAGCTCTGAGAATAGCGAAAGCAAACATATCAGGCGAAATCGAACAACATGAGATGCAGGTGATCGATAAAGCATGTCAACCTTGATTTAGAGCTGATAAAACCCAAGTGGTAAACTAATATGAGAGAGAACATAGAAGTGGGAGAAATGGAAATGAAGGGGAAAACATAAAGGAAAGAGATGGAAAGGGAGAAAGGAAAGGGAATGGAACAGAGAAGGAGGAGAAGACAAGCTCCTGGCAGCGCCCTTTTTTCGGGGTGGATTTTTTAGGTCCTTCGAACAACAATCTGGTGCGAGCGTGCTAGCACCTTGAGGAGGTGTGCCTGTCTTTGATCTTGTTCATTCACGCACTTCTCTTGACTTTTCTTCAACAACTGTGAGCAGGAACTTTCAGTCCTGCTGCTGGGGCTTTTCACAACGACCTAGGACGGATCCTTAGGATTTACTTCAGTGACAAATAAAAATAAAAGGATATTTGCCAAGGATTTCTCATTAACAATGGGGCGGACTTTTGCTCGCGATGAGGCATGATGAGTGAAGCGGGATTTGCTCGCAATGAGGCTTTGGTGGTGCTCCCTGGAGAGGCTTTTTTGGTAGATTGGGTGCTCTTGGAGAGGCGTCCAAATTGCAGTGATGTAAAGTTTTGTTGAATTGTCGGTGGGCTTCTCATTCGCCTTGGCCTCCTTATATATGGAACTAGGTGTCTACGGTTTGCGAATAACTTGTCTCCAAAGCAATCGAATCTCTAATCAAATCAGGAAAGATATTTTCCTAACCGAGCCCTCTGACATAATATCTTTAGGGTTTAGGGTTTAGTCACTACAAGATCACCAATATAAAATTGGGCCCAAACACCTTTGACGGGAGGGTGGCTGCCACCGACTCTCAAAGGTGGTTGTCTCTAGAGAGAAAACCTCTTAGGGAGGAAAAGGGCAGAGAGCTGGCACCTGATTGGTTGATGCGGTATGGTTGGACCTCACTTTTCTACTAACCCAATCAGTATTCTAATGACCCTTGATCAGCTTCACTAGAAATTATATATGAAAGGGAAAATTTTGGTAAGTGTACTTGAACCATTAATTTCATTACAACAAGTTTTAAAACATAAACATTGGTATATCATATTTCAAGTACAACTAAGTAACCATACACAACGTTAATGACGTCGTTAGTTAGTCCCAGATGTCATAATTTAAAAGGTAAATTCAACTCAGCTCTATATATATATATACAGTCTGTTTCTGGTGCGGACGTCCGTACGGGTTTTCCGTACGGATTTCCGCCATTTCTCCACCATTCCAGCGCCGGCGACGCCGTTTCTTCT
>NC_020492.1:13163293-13168043 GCF_000184155.1 Fragaria vesca subsp. vesca | reverse complement strand
ACCTCCGATCGCGATCTCTCCGGCCTTCTTCTTCATTCTAACACCGTCGGGGGAGGTCTGAGATCAAGCCGGGGATAAGAAACGGCATTGCCGGCGCTGGAATGGTGGAGAAATGGCCGAAATCCGTACGGAAAACCCGTACGGACGTCCACACCTGATAATCCTTGTATATATATATCTCCCCTATTTGGTTTTTTTTTCTTTGAATAGTCTCTCTCTCCTATTCTCAAACCAAAGATTCCAGATTAACACCCAAAATGAAACCCATAGAAACCTAGGTATTGCACTTCACTCCATTTGCCATTTTCACATCTGGAGAGATGATCGGATTAGGATCCTCTGCTTGGCTAGTTAATGGCCTTGATTATGTTCAGCTTTTAATTCTAACCGTAGATGGAAAATCTAAGGGGCATTGGTAAGCCACATCAGCAAAATGTACATTAAATACCACTTTTCGGAATTTCAATGTTAACGAAACTTAACGTCACCCAACTTCCAACCTGTTTTCTTTCTCTTCTAAGGCCTAGTTTGGTACAGCTTCGCTTTTTAAAAAAATCAGGTTCTATCCAAATTTTTAGATTTTATAGTGTTTGGTAAATGAAAGTAAAAACAGTTTTTTTTTTTTTTTTTTAAATTACAGGTCACTGGCAGTAGCTTTTAGAAGCAACCTGAATGTTACTTTGAAAACCAGCTGTCACTAAAAACACTAGAAATTAATAAATTTTATCTTGGCGGCAGTTTTAAAACTAATATTTACTAAACACAAAACTGTTTTAATTCATAGCTGATTATTTTCGCAGTACAGCTGCAGCAGTTTTTTTTGTTAAAGTCACAGCAATACCAATTGTCACACCGCGAACGCAATGTCAGTGGTTTCCAAGCACCTGACGCCGAACCCGAGGCATGAGCGGGAAAAGTAAAAGAAACTAAAACAATTTCAAATACTTTTCTCGAAATAAAAGAAAATAAAACGTTTACAATAACAAAAACAATTACAAAGACAAAATGATGAGTCATTGCGATCTATCTCACTTCTAATCTTTTGTAAACCTAGTTGACTCTCGTACATGTCAACTAAACGACACAGTTAGTCTTCTTGTAAGACGTGGCATACCTCGTACAAACCTGAACAAAAGTCTATAGGGGTGAGCTTACGCTCAGTAGGGCCTAACCTTTTTAGGTTATTCTTATCTATGTCGCAAAATCAAGTTATCAAATAACAAACAATACTTTATATAAATAACGACAAAAACGATGCATAAATGTTAATGCACTCCCTCCACTCTATTACTGGCTAATTAGAACATACACCCAAGACATTTGTACCTACACGTCCCATACAGATGTCTCGAATATACAACCTAACAAATCAGTAATATATAAACTCCAGTACATTTTTTGTTAGTCTTTTGTTAATCTCATGGTCTCTAGTCTCGAAACCCGAAAGATCGTTTTATCGACTCATACGTCGAAAAGGCATACACTCCATACTCATTTGCGCAGGTGGGCTAATCATAGCTACTGGAAGTCCCCATGAGGAAATTCAACTACACAAAATGTATCTATTCTATTGATCTCATTCACACCTCTCCATAATCACCACTCACTATTCTCACGTTTCCTCACAATGCATAATGTATGCAACGAATATCAATACTTATATCATAACATTCAATACATGCTTTTTTGATAAGCGAAAACATCAATCATATATTTCAACGATATCACATGCTTTTAACAAAAACAATAACAACCAAGAGTTATATCACTCAATGGCAAACAATTCATCGATTTCAATAATAATCTAATTATCAAATTATAAAAAAGGTTCCCCGAGAAAGACACTACCTGAAATCCAACGCTACTTCTGACGCTAGCTAAAATTAGTAACACAGCGACACGCTTTCTGAAATCTTTATCCTTCTGCTTCTGGAACTGCAACGTGCATTCAATCCTCGTTCCAAATCCTTTTTCTGAGAAAGTCAGCGGATCACTTCCAATCAACATGATCAAACTCAGAAGTTTACTAAGGACACCCAAATAATTTGAACCCATAATAAATCCTTATTTCTTGTATCATTCATCTTTGCTAAACCTCAATTGTGCAATTCCACCTCACACATTAATAACAGTAGAACTCTTTGAACCCTGCATTTAGAGTAGCTACGGACAACAATTCCATAGCTAACAACTTTCCTTCATTCTCATACAACCAACACACAAAAATCATTAAAAATAGTTCTGATGTCCAAACGATGTTCCGAAAAATCCTACGAATTCGTAACGACGTCTAATTTAATCCTATGGGCTCGAAAGAAAATTTTGATAAACCAAAAATTAAAAAAATTCCAAAACCCACAAAGAATTAAAAAAATAATAAAAAATCGAAATAAAAATAACTCAAAAAATAAATTTCCTTTTAAAAATAAAAAACTGAAATTCCAAGATGTTACACCAAACTAACCCTAAGTTTTCTCCCATCTTCCTCCTTTCCACAAATGAATCCTTCGTCTCTCATCGAAGCAATTCTATATTCCTCTGTCACACCTTTCTGGAAAGCTATAACTCAAAGTTGATCGAGTAATGGAGACCCCACAACCAATTATAAACTTTACCCAAACAAATCCCTCCTCTTCATATGAAATTATGATCGATGGATCAAGATCAATACAGTTATTCGCCAAAAAAAAATCAACAGAGTTAAGGGATCATTCAATCGATTGGGTCTTCTTGATCATCGTCCAGAGAAGAAAAAGGATTCTTGATATCCAAACGCAAGCATAAGCAAAATCCCACAGAGGATTTTTCAGATTGCTCTTGGAATCCACATTTGGGGAGTTAGATCTGGTGTATATATATAATAGGGATTATTAGATATATTCAAATATGCTTTGAATTTCATAATTCTTTAGTTTAAGGGAGTGCAGGTGACTGGGAGGGCTGAGGAGGTGAAGGTGAAAGAGTTTTGTCAGATTGGCTTTTCGCAGCCGGGATTGAAATCGAGATGGGGTTCACTGAAAGATCATGGCTTTAGATTTAGACGAATTCGATTTCATATCTCGATCGAAGGCGATGGAGTTGTTTTTAGAGAGATAAAGTTTTAGAGAGAGAAAGCAATAGAGAGAAACGTTTTTGTTTTTTCGACAAGGTGGTCTAGGTTTGGTCTGTGTTGGCCTGAAATGACCTTCTTCGTTTTGTCAGATTGGGTTATTGGAGTGAAAATGAAAAAGGGGAAAATTTCAATGTTAAGAAGCAAATCCAATTAATGTACATTTAATGTAAGTTAAAATTGTGTTAACCAAATCCTGAAATTTTCTATGTAATGTACATTTTGCTGATGTGTCCTGTCAGAGGCCCTTGGATTTCTCATCAATGGTTAGGATTTAAAGTTAAGGATAACCAAGAACATTAATTAGCCAAGGAAAAGATCTTGATCCGAGCTGATCACCAATTCAATTCTCTGTGTACATAATTTGTATGTCAACCAAAATGTTACCGGTCTTCCCTTTTTCTGAGACTTATTAACCCTTGTAAACTCAAAAGTCCTCCAAAAGCATCTGGAACAAATCTTCAAACCTGAAGTCCGTAATTTCAATCACTATTAATCACATTAACTAATCCCTCACTTTGGGTATATCAAAGAGCAGTTGAGCAAGAAATTAGAAGGGTGGCAAGGTAAACTTCTTAGTAGTGCCGGGAAGGATATTTTAATTAGAGTTGTTGCTCAGGCTCTTCCCTCGTACTCGATGAGCTGTTTCCTACTTCCAAAAACTTTTTGCAATTCCCTCCATCAAATGTGTGCTAGGTTTTGGTGGGGTGGAACAGCGGATGATAGAAAGATTCATTGGATGTCGTGGGAGAGGCTATGTCGTCCGAAGGAGGAGGGAGGTATGGGTTTTCGTGATCTGTATGCTCATAATCTTGCGTTGCTTGCTAAACAGGGGTGGTGGTTGGTTAAAAATCCAGACTCTCTTCTGGGAAGGTTGTATAAGGCCAGGTACTTTCCTCATACTGATTTTTGGTCTGCTCCTAACCCTTCCATGCCATCTGCTTGTTGGCGTGGTATTTTTGAGGCCCGGGATTTGTTGGTTAATGGGACTCGTTGGCAAATTGGTGACGGGTGTTCGGTGCGGGCTTGGGAGGATCCTTGGCTCCCTAGACCTCGGGACTTTCGGCCTCTAAGTCAGAGGGGCAGTAGTAATATGCTGGTTAGTGATTTTATTTCTGTTGATAGAATGTGGAATGTTGATTTGGTTGGGGAACATTTTGAGCAGGCGGATGTTGATCTGATTCTGACAATTCCTTTGAGTCAGCGTGCTGGCCCGGATAAACTAGTGTGACACTATGATCTGAAAGGGCGTTTTTCCACACGCTCTGCTTATGATCTTGCGAGGCAACTGTGCCATGCTCAACCTTCTTCCTCGACAGACTCGGTCTCTGTTTCTTTGTGGAAGAGTGTTTGGTTTTCACAGGTGCCTAGCAAGATTAAGGTGCATATCTGGAAGGTCGTTTCAGATATTCTTCCGACAGTTGTTTCGTTGAGATCTAAGCATGTCTTTATTAACCAGGGTTGTTTCTTCTGTAATGAGGAGGAGGAGGGTACTGCGCATGTGTGTCGTGATTGTTGTTATTTTCGGGATTTAGTGATGATGTTTCCTAAGCTTCATGCTGTCCTTCAGGTTGTTTCTCACCCAATGTCTATGATGGAGTGGTTGGTGTTATGTTTGGAGTGTGTGTCTAAGGAGAGTTT
>NC_020492.1:13140406-13163211 GCF_000184155.1 Fragaria vesca subsp. vesca | reverse complement strand
GTCTTGGAGTCAGACTGTCTCAATCTGGTTAAAGGCTACTCAGTCTGATGTGGAGGATTCTGCTTTCGGCATGATCGTTGAGGATATTAAACAGGATCTGTTGTCTCTTAATTCTTCTTTTTTTAGTCATGTTTTCAAGGAGTCCAACTTGGTAGCGCATAAGCTAGCTCGTTTGGCTCTTAGTTGCTCTTCTCCTTCCCGTTGGGTCGGTGCCCCTCCTGGGGAGTTACAGGGTTTGCTTGCATCCCCTCCGTGTAATCGATGATTTTTTCAATAAAGTTCTCTAACGTATTCGATCAAAAAAAACTAATCCCTCAGTTAATTTTCTCAAGATATCTGAATCTAAAAGATTTGTGACTCTACACAACCACCACCGAATATCGTCGTTTGCGAGTGACTTAACACCTACCACCGAATCATCACTACTCCAACCATGACAGGGCATGTTGCATCTTAATCCTCCTTGGAATAAACAACACAAAATATGTGGGTTCAAAAAGAAAGAGACTCATTGCTCTGGAAAAGTAGCAGAACTAGGGTTTTGCAATGTGCGAGTTCTCTCTTGTCTGGCTGCGCCGCGGCTCTGTGACATCTCTGGCCATGCCAACGTCTGATGGGTGTGGCCGGACGGGATTGTCTAGTGGGTTGACGTTATTTGAGATCGAAGGATGCGATCAGAGAGGCATGTTCCAGGATTTCCTGATATGAGATGACGGTGCATTAAAGATTTTTTGGGGGGCCGTGAATTGTTTGGATCAGGGATTCTTGCTGGGATAAGGGCGGCTTACAGCGATCGGTGAGTCAGGTGTGCTTGATGGTTACTTTGTCAAAATTAGTGGCTTGACCTTAAGGATGTCGGAGACAATCTGGATATTCTGGGTTTCGCTCTGGCTTAGGGGTTTTGTGGGGATGACTCTTTGGCAGCTATACAAGCTAGCGTGGGCGTGGCATGGGTTAATGTTGGTGGTAGTAGAGTTTGGCCATGGTGGTGGTGCGGTGGTGCAACGGCAGCTTGGATCGGGGAGAAGACGAAAGTGTTTTTGTTGTTCCTTTCTTTGTGTCAAGGCTACGTTAATCGGCCTAGGTAGGTTAAAAGTATGGGTCTGGAATTTAGTTTGGTCTAGGTTCTTTTTACTGTTTTTTTTGTTGTTATGGTTAGATGTCCTTCCTCTTTAAGTGAGGGTGTTGACCTACTTTTTGAGCGAAGATTTTGAGCGAGGATTTAGGGTTTTGTTAGGTTGGTAACGGGTTCGTATCATTGGTGTGTCATGGTTATGGTGTTGTGTCTAGGGACTATTTAAACGTCGGTTAATTCTTGTTGTCAATGTAATGAGGATGTTACCTATGCATATATGCTGGTAGTTTTTACATATATTCGGCCTAGATAGGTTAAAGTATGAGTCTGGAATTTAGTTTGGTATATGTTCTTTTTACTGTTTTTTGTTTTTGTTTTTGTTTTTTTTGTTATGGTTAGATGTCCTTCCTCTTTAAGCGAGGGTGTTGACCTACTTTTTGAGCGAGGATTTAGGGTTTTGTTAGGTTGGTGTCGGGGTCGTGTCATTGGTGTGCCATGGTTATGGTGTTATGTCTACGACTATTTAAACGTCGGTTAGTTCTTGTTGTCAATGTAATGAGGATGTTACCTATGCATATATACTAGTAGTTTTTGCATATAATGTTTGAAAGAGTTGTTTCTTCTTGAGGTTGACTGTGAGGATGTATCGACACTTCTGGATAAGGTTAGGTTACTATTGAACCCTTCAGTTCTTGTCCACTATAATCGTTGGTTGTAACGTTGGATTATATATTATACTTATTTTTCTTTAAAAAAATATATATGTGGGTTCGGCCTAAAAAAAGAATGGTACATATATCGGTTCCCATATAGGATTTTTTTTTTTTTTGAGGAAAATGAATAAACTTCATTGACATTCAAGCCATACGACCAACTATTGCTAGGTCAGGCAGGAGTAAACTCCATTACAAGCTATCAGAGTAAACTCTTTATTCACCTAAAACTAAGACTAAAAGGGGAAAACCACAAAAGCCGTCCAAAAAGGTAGACGATTACAACTAGAAAGCAATGAACCTACACAAACAGAATTGATGACCTAAACATCAACATGAGGCCTAGAGACTCAACGGTGTACTTGTCCGTCGATGAGTAAGGGGGACCTCCTATTAAGTTGAGTAGGGATCTTTGTTCCATCCTTGGAGCGACTACTCCACCTCTGCCTTTAGAGAGGCTTCCTACTCGGAATCACCATACCCGAATGCCATGGATTTCGATATCACTTCCATGTTCCTCTTTTTGTTCTTGCTGTCGCATGGGCGTCCCCTCTTCTTTAGTGACTTTTTCATGATACCTAGAGCACCATCAGAACCAACTACGAACTCAAAGACTTTTGTTTCCAGTTGGAATGGGATCACTGCAAGGCTATGTTTGGTTCGCTTCCCTACTTTCGGGACCTCCTCTTCCCTCATACACCTCACTCCTGCTAGTTTCACCAGAGATGGGAATTCTGGGATTGCCCTGATCTGCACATAACGCTTCTCTTTTCCAAATAGGGGAGAGAAGGAAGGTATCAAAGGAGAGGGTGGGATTAAGACCTGAGAAGAGTTGACCCTGAACACCATAGGAGCCGGAGCAAGAGGCGCTGCCGGAGCCAGAGGTTGGACAGCGACAGCATCTTCAGCTTCACATGGACAAGACCTTCCTCCATGATTAATCATCCAGCAAATACGATATCGGCTAAGTAGTCGCTTATACTTACTTGACCAGAATAACATCTTCAGGGGAAACCCTAATTCTCCTTTCAAATCTTACAGGGTTATTAAGTAGAATAATACGAACCCTAGCCACACCTCTGTTCAAACCCAGGGTGTCGACTTACAGCACGGTACCAATGGTCTCTCCCACAAGTCTAGTCGTCGCCTCCGTCATCAGGGCAACCGGAAGTCCCTCAATTTCCACCCATATCCACACAAAATTCAATGGGACAACCATGATATCAGAAAAGCCATTGTAATCATTGATCAAGATCATAGCTTGTTGGTTGGTAAGCCCAAGGACCTCCTTTCTTCACCCGATTCAGATCTCTTTCATTGGAGAAGGTGAACAAGAATCGATCTCCTCTTGCTTGCACCTCCACCGGAGTGGTAATGCGCCACATACCGCGAACTGCACTACGAAAGGCATCAAACACCACTGCATGGGCAGTGTTGAGACATCACACCAAGAAGAAGCGTGGTGCGACGAAGCCCTTGGAAGGGTTTTTGAGATCTCCCAGATCCACAGGTTCATCTCCGAGATAGAGTTTGGAGACAAGGCTTGCTGTCATTGAAGCAATTGAAGCTGCCATGGAGAGAAGCACCAAACGACGAGGGATTTTCTTTTGAAAACCCTAACCCTAGACGGCTGTGTCTATAAGGGAGAGCAGAGAGAAACTCGTCTTGGCATCTTGAATTGAGTGTCACTTTTATCTTTTAATGTTGGAGTCAAGGTTAGCCGTCACTAACTTGTCTCAACTATGAGAAGACTGGTTCTTATATAGAGTTCTGAGTATTCTACTTATGTATATATTGGTTCATTTATGAGCTAACCACAACCATTATTGTGGTTGTAGTTGAACGAATAGCTCAAAAATATCAAGACTCACCCCGAATTTCATCCTGAAACCCGAAGTAAATCATGCGGGGACCACTCCCAAGAAAAGATTTACAGAAAAATTGGCAAAATCTCCCTTGAAAATGGACAACCCTAACCTGAAAATTTCAAATTTACACTCCTACTAAAACACATCCAACCTTAACTCCTGGAGCCATCTGCTCCCCGCAAACACAACCGCCACAATATCAACAATACATCAACATCCAAACATCACATAAATATCCAGCTAAAATAGTAAACCTTATCCTTCAGAAACTCTAAACAGAAATCGACAGACCGAGCACACCACCAAAATAATTTACATTAATCTCAAAGTATTCAGAGCTACTAGACACTAGTGGAAGTAGGAAAACACGAGTAGGTTAATTAGGTAACCTACTGATGAAAAGTGGTGGAAATGCGGGTGACTATGCCTCGCCTTCTACTAGATCCAACCCGAACTCTGCAGACTGGGCGTTTTAAAACGAAATGTCCAGGGAAAAACATTCGAAAATGTTAGAGTGAGTGGACAAAGATAAATTAATAAATAAAATATCTATGTTTCCCCAAATCAATTTCCAAGGAAAAATCGAATGCATGCTGCAAGCGATAAAACTTTAATCTCATAAAATATCGAGCCTCTCAGGCTCTAAAATATATATATGTATTTACACACGTTCATACTCCCTATATAAATTCATGGGTCTATATAAGGCTACTACGCTCGCGTCCAACGCTTATGTCATGCCTTAATGCGGTGCTACACTACGCCATTAAAGTGGACAGACGGGTATATAAATATGTGTCCATACTCTCTATATGAATTAAACACTCATATATGGCTACTACGCTCACGTCACGCCATAATGTGGCTATATGCTACGCCATTAATGTGGACATACACATATGGCTAGTTAGCATTTATATACATACTCTCTTCAATATACATATTTATACTCACCGAAAAATTCTATTTTTCGGTAACTCTCCAAGAGAAATAAAAGCGTCAAAATTAAATGACGTCAAAACTCCAACAATTTAAATGTTCAACCATAACCATAGCATGCATATTATTTAAAACAAAAGTCCACTCGTAAATTAGGCCTAAGCCTGATGTCGATCTGGGGCCTCGTCTGCTCGAGCCTCCTCACGTCCTCTTCCAAATAGAATATTAATTTCCCAACCGAAATTCCAATAGTTACTCAAAAATAGGCAAAATAAATATGAGCCGTAACCACGCTTATTCTCGCCTAACTTCGATATTCCTAAACCGAAACGATCCAAACTTTAATACTAAAATTGGCAGCCGTTATACAACCTCCCACAGATTTAACGACTTTAATCCTACAGACGGATTCTACATTAATTAACCGCCAAAAATACCAAACATCGGAAATTCACAAACCTAACCAAAACTCCTCCAAAAATTCCATAATTCACATCAATAAACTCCCTTTAATATTCCACATTTAAAACCATAAAAATCTCTCAAACAGCGGCGGCCAGAGGCCAACTCCGGCAACCTCCAATGTCTATGAGATTTTGACAGCATCTTCCTCTCAACCCCCTCTACAACTTTCTTAACTAGCACAAACATCAATTACAAGCCTAACTAAGGTAATCGAACTAAAACGTCCTAAAAAACCCTAGAAAATTCAACTCCACACATCTCCTTACCTAGCTCAAGAGAGGGTGAGCTCTGTGGAGGGATTGATGCACGGGAGGAGAGCTTTCCAACGGACCAAGAATCGCCGGTTATGGCGGCCGGATTAGGGAGTTCCGGCGATGGAACCACCACGGTAGTCGGGCCTTCGGGGGAGAGAACTCCTTCACGGCGGAGCTTGGGCAGCTCTCACCGGCCTAGAATGGAAGCTGGGTCGGAGGACGACCGTTTGGGACCAGAGCGGCGACGAACGGTGGGCGGACGGCAGGAAAGTCTGGCAGGGCGGGGGGGGGGGGGGGGGAAAGGTTTTGGGGGAGGGAAATCGGGAGAGGAGAGAGGAGTATGTGGGTGTTGGGCTTCTCCCACACCTGGTCCAACTTAAACCCACTCCACAACAAACCCAACTCCAAAAATAAAACACCCTGAAAAATAATACCCTAATAAAAATTACCTTTTACTAGCTAAAATTTATAATTTTTATCGTCGTCGTATTTTTCTCCTACGAATAATTCTCCGAAAATAACCGTCCTCCAAACCCCTCTAAGGACCAATTAAACTATAAATTCATTGACGGAGACTGTAAAATTCTTATTATAACCAAGCTAGTAAATAAAGTAAAAATTTAAGGGTCGGGATGTGACAAAAAATAAAATGTCTTGTGTGTGTAAAATGTAAACCGATGGGATTTTCCTATGGGGCTCTGTGTATTATCTTTTATGTATGAACCGTATACCTACGTCCGTGCAACTTTTCTAATCAAACACTCTTTTTTTCTTGTGGTCAAGACAAGAAAATAGAGACTTTCATATATCTTTGTTCATGATGGGATTTTCCTAAGGGGCTCTATGTATTATCTTTTATGTATAAATCTTATACCTAAGTCCGTGCAACTTTTCTAATCAAACAGAAACTTCTCTTTTTTTCTTGTGGTCAAGACAAGAAAATAGAGACTTTCATATATCTTTGTTCATGATGGGATTTTCCAAAGGAGCATCTCCAGTAATAGAGTTAAATTTATTGCTAAATTTATCAACATTTAAATTTACAACAGCAATTTTTGAACTTTTGCTCCAATAGTATTGCTAAATTGTATACATTAGTTAAGTTTTAGTTAATTGTCTCCCAAAGAATGATAAATTTATCAATTTTCTCTATCAATTTCTAAATTTATCAACTTCTTAAGTATACTGCTGGAGCAAAAATTTATTTAAAAATTGATAAATTTCTAATTTTTTTCAATTTATCAATGCTGCTGGAGATGCTTTAAACCTTATACCTACGTCCGTGCAACTTTTCTAATCAAACATAAACTTCTCTTTTTTTCTTGTGGTCAAGACAAGAAAATAGAGACTTTCATATATCTTTGTTCATGTATCAGTTAATTAATTAATATCAAAACTACATCAATCAAATTAAGAATAGTTTCATTTGACTACTGAGGAAAATATCAGTAGATTATATACATTTCTGCTTTGTGAGAAATTCTTTGTTTCATGTTCATACAATAAGTTGTTGGCTTATACTAGTTATATGTAAAAAAATTATTTACACAAGACCATCTAGAAAGGACAGTTGCTCAGAAGGTGAATCTATTTGGTTAAATTGTTGACAAGAAATATAGAATAATAATTTGCAAGACAAGATAAGCACATATATATATATATATAATTATTATCAAGTCCAAATATCTTTATTTATTCAAAAGGTACAGATTTATTTAATTAACCCACTTTTCGATCATATTTTCTCATTTTAACCGTTCAGCTTTTAGGTATGTATGAGTAGATCATCTCTACAAATTTTCAACCAAATTGATAATCGTTAAGGCATTCAAAACTGTGATTTAGAACTAAGAACATGAACGGTTCAGGTTGAACAGTTTCAATTCGTTCATTGATTTAATTCATTTTCGATACTTTAACGATCACCAAATTAGCTGAAAATTTGTGGAGATGATCTACTCATATATACCTACTATTTCAACGGTTAAGATGAGAAATTAGGATAGAAAAGTGGGTCAAATTAAGAAAATCCGTACATTTTGAATAAATAAGGATGTTTGTATCTGAAAAGGCATATATATATATATAAAGTTTTCTTTCAGAGCAGGACACCGCTTTGAAATTAAAGTGTAGTGCTTCTCATTTCACTCATTTTTACGTCACATTTTCACATCTCCACCATTCAGTGTCTCGAACATAGTGTGTAGATATTCCTGCAAAGTTTCATCCAATTTAGAGTTCAATTGAGTTTCAGTAATTGTGATTTACACGAACGGTTTCCGTTAGAAATATATTGTTCAATTAATTCATTTAATCTAATTTGGTACCCAAATGATCTCCATAGCTTAACCTTACATGATTTTCAACTTAACCTTAAACTTAGAATGCATTACTTGATCAAAACATAACCTCATGACATGTCAACGTGCTCATATCGATGAGTAGAAGCTAACAATTACCACAGACCTCCCAACCCCTGCCGGATGCACGGCCACGCACCACCACAAACGGGATGAGTGGGCCTCACGCGCCGTCCCTACAACCTCAAAATCTAGGCAAGCTCTTAATAACAAACTTGTAGATCACATCAAATGAAACACTTTTCATACAGGTGGCCAAAAGCCAATTCAGCCGAAAACGTCGTCGGAAAGAAACAAGGTACACTTTGAACCCAAAAGCTCCACGCTTCGAATTGGGCTCCAAGGCTGGTATCATCATGCTCAGAAGGATAAGCTAGAACTTCTAGAAACGGGTAGCCTCAAACCTCGATGTCGTCAGAATCGGTCAGAGCTTCACCGCTGGCGAAGACAATAACTTGCGGGCCTTGTTGCGCCGTGCACAGTGCTCCATAGGGTGTGAGGCTAGTATGAATAGAAAAAGGGGAGTGAGAGTTTTCCAACGGTACCAAGCACGCACAAATCCGTCACCGGACGACCGAGTTATGGCCGGAATAAGTTTGGTGGCAAAAAAATGGAGAATGGGGAGAGAAATCTGATTTTTTTGAAGTTAGGGTTTTTATGAAAATACCCCAAAATATTTCTATTTATACCCCCTTTCAAATCAACGACTAAACTTTAACTGAATGTAACTTTCTCATACGATGTCCGTTTCACGCGTGCCACGTGTCTACGAACTCGTATCGTCGTGCTCTACAATTTTGAAAAAGGAAGTTTACGAGAAACCCAACAGATAAAAAGTCAACTGTTTGACCCTTATGATAAATCCTCTTCTATGTAATAATCGTTCCGAACACTCCTGCTCTTCTCTCGAGCCACGTATCCCGCTAACTTCTAACTTGATAATTTCCAAAATAATAATAGAAATTAATAACAAAAACTCAAGGTATTACATCGTTGGAATAGTTCACCGGAAAAGTTAGTCAGAAAATCTCAACTTGTGTTTTCTCGCCCAAATTCTACGTCTTGTGCTCCTAGCTTTGTCACTTTCCAACCAAAAAGTGGGTGCTTTCCTCTCATTGCATTATTTCCTACAAACAAAAGAACATGGATTGAAGGTAATAAAATCATATGTAAACACAAGCCAATTTTCATAGTTTTGGACTTTTGGGCACACATGAATCAATTTTGCCTGAACAATGTTCTCTATGAGAATATTAGCTATTTATCTAATGTAGCTCAAGGTTCAGGTTTTATGTTCCCCCGCAACAATATATTGTTATTAATAAAATATATGTAACCGGGCGTGAGGACGTGCCAACAAAAAAAAACACTCCACGTTTAACAGCTCAGTTTTATGTTTTTTTCATAAGAAATTTATAAAATTAAACAAAATGATATTAGATAAATCATCAAAATACGTATATCATCTCCTCAAAAAATATGTATATATAGCTTCAAAATACATAAACGTTTGGAAAATTTCATTGACAATAATGCTATTTATAGGATGATGCTATTAACACGTCTTTTTTTGCTATTAACATACCTCATTTATTTTACTATCCACACATTTCAAATTTATTTACAAACTTGTCATTTTCATGATTGGCTATCATCATAGATAAGATATGTTAATAACAAAAAAATATGTGTTAATATCACCACCCTATTTATATAAATATTTTATATAAATAAGTATTGAATGCTCGGAATAATTCTACACGTATTTAAGGGCACACAAAAATTACTATATTAGATTGGTACAACAATGGTTTCTCCTACCCCGCATGAACGAAAATGCTTCTCCCAGTGTAGTCCTTGGCCCTTTACCTCCCCATTCATAAAGCGTTTGTTTCCTTCCATCGTCTCTCTGTGCCTTATTGTAACGTTTCAGTACTGCTTCAAGTCTAGTCCAACTCTGGTCTTGTCTATTTTCTATTGTCTCCTCCCAGTCTATGTAAGCTAGCGGCCGTCATTAGCCCTGTGCCTTGCTCTGCTTTTTCCCTCCATTCAGTGAAATTGCACATCATCCAAAAGGAATCCCAACTTTGTGCTTTGCTTTGCTTTGATTGACATCTGAAATCACTCCAACCCATTCCACTGTTCGCTGCCTTTCTGCTCCATCCTCTTTATTTGTTTGTTTCCCCCTCCTCTACATTTTGAGCCTCTTCCTTTTCTGTTTTGGGTTCGAGAGCAGAACTAACAGAAAGCAAGTCTTCTGCCCAAATTTCTTGCTGTTTATAATCATTTGCTTTGTTGAATCTGGGTCAAGTTTGATTCCCAAGTTGTTGGGTTCTCTCTAACCTACTGTTTCAAATCAACCTTTTTGATCTTGCAGATTGCTTGTTGTTCTATTAACAGCAGTAGCCCTTGCGCATGCAATAGAAATGGCAACTGAGAAAGACCCTGATGATTTCTACTCGCACAAATTCCCTTGTGCTTCTCAGGTAAAACAAAAAACACCCAATATGATATCTCTCTGTTTTAGTTTCCCTCTCTGTTTCTCTCTAAAACATGAATCAACTTTCAGGTATTGGAAGAACTTCGAGAGCTATGGGGCATGGCCTTTCCCATAACAGCCATGAACTGTCTGGTGTTCGTCCGAGCCGCGGTGTCGGTAGTATTCCTGGGCCGGCTGGGCAGCATGGAGCTCGCCGGAGGCGCCCTGTCCATTGGTTTCACCAACATCACCGGTTACTCTGTTATGGTGGGTCTCGCCTCTGGCCTCGAACCCGTTTGCAGCCAAGCCTACGGCAACAAGAACTGGGACCTCCTCACTCGGTCCCTGCAGCGCATGGTGCTCATCCTCGTCCTCGCAACAATACCCATCGCCGTGCTGTGGCTCAATCTCGAGAGGATCATGGTTTTCGCGGGGCAAGACAGAGCCATCACCGCCATGGCTGCAACTTACTGCCTCTACTCCCTCCCGGACCTGTTAACGAATACGTTGCTGCAGCCGCTGCGGGTGTTCCTGAGGTCGCAGAAGGTGACGAAGCCGCAGATGTACTGCACCCTGGTGGCAGTGGCCTTCCACGTGCCGCTGAATCTTGTCCTGGTGAAGCAAATGGGGCTGGGAGTCCCCGGGGTGGCGGTGGCGTCGGTGCTCACGAATCTCAACATGGTGGTGCTCATGGCGGGGTACGTGTGGTGGGGGAAGGGAATGACGGTGTTGAGATGGACGGCTGGGATTGGAGAGGTGTTTGGTGGACTTGGCCCACTGTTGAAGCTGGCGGTGCCGAGCTGCTTGGGTATATGTTTGGAGTGGTGGTGGTATGAGATTGTGACAATCATGGCCGGCTATTTGCCCAACCCAACTCTGGCTGTCGCCGCCACCGGGATTCTTATTCAGACCACCTCTATGATGTACACTGTCCCCATGGCACTGGCTGGCTGTGTTTCTGCCAGAGTAAGCTTTCTCTTTTCCTATGCAGTTTATTGGTTCAAATCATATCTCAGACACAATCCTGCCTTGTTTCTTTCTGGGTTTCTGTTGCTTTTATGCTTTACCGTATGCAAAGATAATTTTCTTTATTTCTTCGGGGCTCTTTTTGTTCATCCACTTGCAATTTTTCTGGGTTTTCTTCATTGCTTCTACTTTCATTTCTTGAACCAGACCAAGTGCATTGCCTCCAATTTGAAGTTTGAAGTTTGAAGTTTGTTCCAAGTTTGTTTTGGGTCACTTTGTAGTTTGCACAGTTGAGTTTGTCGTATTGTTGGTTTATGGATGGGTCAGTTGGTCCACTATTTGAGGAATGTGTTTGATTATGATATTTCAACAATTCTCTATATATGCAGAACAAATTCTTTGGGTTCTGTTCTGAGTTGTGATAGCTAGTGTGGTTTCTTAATTAATTAGTCGTCCTTTAAAGGACCAAATAGAAACATGGGGAAAAAGACGGCAATTAGAGTTGCATATATTCCCAATTCATGTCCATGGTGGAACTAAAGGGTTTATGGGAGATATGCTTGCTTTCTTTTTAGGGATCTGTTATGGGATTTCATCACTTATATGGAACCAGATAGGTCAAACGTGTAATGTAATGTAATGTAATGTAATAAGCATGACAGGACAAAATTATTATAGGACATGCAGTGCCATGCCACTACTTACACTATGCTCCTTCCTTTTCTTAAAGCTCCCCTCCCACCACTTCTATGACGAAGCCCCATTCAACCAACAAAACAAAGTGAACCAGCAGGACCTGTATATACTATTACACCCTTCACACCATTTTAGAGTTGGGAGTTTGGGACTTGGGACCCAAAAAGATATGAATATGTAGCTTAGTGGCCATGAGCACAATCTTGTTGACAAGACAATGATTGTCTTTCTTGTTGATTTACTACTATACTGCATGTGTTTTCTGTGACACCGGAAGGATTTATGGTGTGAAGTCGATTGTTTTCAGATCTATCCATTGACAAAAGATGGTATGAGTTTTTAGTAATCCCTGTAGATTGTATCTAGGTTTCCATTTAATATGCCCCAATTCACAGAGGAAGAGGAACTCATTTTGTAGATTCGGAAATGACCATAGTGGATGCGTTATACGCATATTGAGTAAATAACTAAATATTGAAGGCAAGGATATATGAAATTGAAGGCAAATGTAGAACTATGCATCTACCCCTTTCTTCTTTACTCTCTCTAATTTTTACTTAAAGAATATAATGCATATGTTATTTTGTTTCATGTTTCGATGCTATAGGTTGGGAACGAACTCGGAGCTGGGAAGCCATACAAGGCCAAGCTTGCAGCGATGGTTGCTTTGGGATGTGCATTTGTGATCGGCGTCATCAATGTGACATGGACGGTGATTCTTAGAGAGAGGTGGGCTGGCCTGTTCACCAAGGACGAGCTCGTCAAAGTTTTGGTTGCATCAGTTATGCCAATTATGGGGCTTTGTGAGTTAGGTAACTGCCCCCAAACTACTGGTTGCGGCATCCTACGCGGCACCGCACGCCCTGCCGTAGGTGCCCGTATCAACTTAGGTTCCTTCTACTTTGTGGGTACACCTGTAGCTGTTGGACTTGCTTTCTGGCTCAAGATTGGGTTTGCAGGACTTTGGTTTGGTCTGTTGTCTGCACAGGTAGCTTGTGCTGTGTCTATTCTCTATGTTGTGCTGGTGAAGACTGATTGGGAGGCTGAGGCTTTGAAGGCCAAGATGCTGACTGGTGTAGAAATGGGTGTATGCAATGAGAAAGATGATGAAGAAAACACAGGCTTATTGAAGAATGAAAACCGTCATCATGATCAGAATAACATATATCAATGAATTCATTTAGACTTGTGATGAGAGACGAAGAGAGAGACCTCTGTTGTGTAGTTCCGTTGTTCAAGGCTCATGAACTGATCACTGATGGAAGCAGCGATGCTAAGGATTTTGGCTTTCTTTTTTCGTTATTAGTTTTCATGGGTCTCATTTTGTCACCGGAATGGTCCGAATGCTCATATACAACTAGAGGTGACAAACCAGCAGCTATGCACAAGCACCAACTATAGAAATAACCCTTTTCCCTCTTTTTGTGTGTCGTGAGTCGTGACTGACCAATAAGTTGGAAGTTGAAATTATGCTGCATTGAATTATTCACAAATTGCAAAAATAGTAGATATACATTTCCAATAACAAAACCCTAACAGCCAAAACTCTCTCCCACCGGCAGTTTCCAACCTTCAAGACTTCTCTCGTTCGACGGCAGCCGCTGGCCTAGACAAGTCCTTTGGATTAGTCGAAGCCTCCTAGCTTTGGTGCCTGACGGATTTTGCGGTATGGCCATGTAGTCTCGCTTTGGATTGGCAGGGTTTGGTTGTGCGGGGTGCTTGACTATGATTCTGGTAATGGGGTTGGGTGTTTGAAAGCTGGCGTTGCAAGAGATTGGAGAAGCTTACCGGTGACATTGATTGACGTTGTAGAAACATGGTCGAATTTGACGGATGGGAATCTCTGATCTTTGGGTTGCTATGGATTATGGAGGCGTTGTCGGAAGGCGGCGATGCGGTGTCGCGGGTATGCGAAGCTTGTGGCGACGCGGTCTGGCTAACGAGATGGCAGAGTAATGAAGGCGGAGTTGCAGCGGGCATCGTCGAACATCAGCCCCGTCTGTCGGATCTAGTCTTGACATCTTGTTGGACTAGGCTGAGCCTATCCTTTAAGGTTGCATGGCTGTAGTTGGGCTAGGGTGCGATTTTTGACTTTATCCCTTTCAAGCCCTTCGGGACCTAGGGGTATTATCACCGAAAGAGCCCTTTTAGTGAAGACTTTTAAGTTGAGAACTTGGTGATAACTTTTCGGCTTATCTCATCTTTCGATCTTATATCTACATCTTGACCGTTCAGTTTATAGGTATTTATGAGTAGATCATTTCTTCAAATTTTCAGCTATATTGAAAATTGTTAAGACATTCATAAATGTGATTTATCAATTATGAACTTGAACGGTTCATATTTGACAGATTTGGTTCGTCCATTAATTTGATATAGTTTGTTATCTTAACGAACATCAATTTGGGTGAAAATTTGTATAAATGATATACTCATATAAACCTAAAAACTGAACGGATAAGATGTCAAAATGTGATCGAAAATTGGGCATTTCAAACCATAAACCGAAAAGTCCTCAACTTAAAGGTCCTCACTAGAAGGGCTCCCTTATCACCCAATCTAGTTATCTAGTTTGTCTTGAGGTTAGGCGGGCCCTAACAACAAGGACAAGGAGGCCTTGATTTCCTTGATCCTTTTCTGAGACAAGTGATGGAAGATTGCTTCTCTTTAATTCTCAGTTATACTGAGTTGTACACTAATCAAGGTCCGCAAACAATAGACATGATCGCTACATGGGAGTTAGATAGGAGTGGCTGGAAATCTTTGCATTAGGTTTAAAATGAGCGCATTTTAATTTTATACGTTAGACGATAGACGATAAAAACGAGGAGCTTGGTTTGATTGAGGGGAAACTTCTCGCGCACTCACTTCCTCTCTAGAACTCTCTCTATTTCTCTCACTTTCTCTAATTTTCTCTTCGTCTCTCTAGAACCGTCGGGAAGAAATCTCAACCGTTGGTAAATGAGAGAGCTCATCGACTCCCACAGTGCGATGTTAAGATGTTGTCTCATATCGACATGGGTAAAAAAACTCTCCACTCATCCAGGTCTACATATTGGTAAGAGCTAACTAACATGAATTCTACTTGTGTGTATGTTTAATAGAATGATATCAATTTAATTTTAGTTATTGTGGTTAATCGGGTCAGTGTTAGGACGTTAGAATATGTTAAAGAGTGCGGCTATTAGAACCTCCAAATTTGCTCAGTATATCTTTTATGTTTTTTACACCTCTTTTTTAATTTTAATTACAAGCATTTGCTCACTAGGTCTCCTTTTAAATTCCTAAAATAACCTTAGGTATGTTATTCACATATATCTTGATAATTTACTCATTATACCTCTTATTTATTCTCTGGACCTCCCATTCTTTTAATTTTTTCTTTTTGCATGCTATCATCGAGACCTCTATTCCTTAATATTTTTTTTCGTTCAAACCTCTTTCACGATCTCAATTCCTTGATATTTTTTATTTCCCATAGAATGTCTCCAAACCTCTATTATTTGATCAATTTTGTAAGAAAAAAATTTCAATGACGTCAATTTTTCTCTTAAAATCAAATAACACAAAGTATTGGGTTTCAAAAACTTATATTTACCTGCCCAGTACCATCTCTCCTTATAAGTGAGAGGTGGTGAGTTCGATTCACAGCAGACTCGTTGTAGCATATTAATTGTTTATCTGATAAAAAAAAACTTATATTTACCAACAAGAAAATATTCTAACATAAATTAACTTTTTTTTTATTTTACTTGTGCTAAACAACGATCAAGGATAACAATTGTATACTATGTATGTTCTTTTTTTCCTCTATTTTATGTACATGAAATTATTTCAATAGTTATTTAATTTTTTATCATCGATTTGTTTTTGCATATATATATTCCTTCATCTTGTATATATATGCTTTCAACATGTATGATAATAGAAAAGTTTATGTCACACGGTCAATATTGATCATAGTTCTAGCTCTAATTAAATATATAATATGTAGTAAAATTTAGAAAATAGTAAATTAGAAACTAAAAATATATAAAGAAAATAATAAAGAATACAATCGATTAATTATCGAATTGGAAAGTCTAGAGAGAATAAATATACTTCCTTTTATATGATTATTGTCCTTAATAGTCATTACGTAAGAGGAGATAATTGTCATTCAATAACTCATAACAAATGGAGGTCAAGTGAGCAAATTTGAAGGTCCCAATAACCGCACTCTATGTTAAAACTAACGAGTTATGTGGGTTATGTGCGTGGGATGTTTGATGGCATCTTGATTTGGTAATTTCTTTTGTGGTTCTGATAGAAGTCTTTTATTTGAAATCTGATCACATTGATGGCTGGATGTGATTGATTACTGTAGTTTCTTCTAAAGACTGTTCCAATTTCTTTAATGATTTCAAATATGAATCTCATGTTAGTAGTTTATAATCATTAATTTTTGGACAAGTAAAGAGATATGGTTTGAATTAAGATGATTTACAAGGTCTAGTGAAGTTTTAGTATGAAATTGAGCATTTTATAATCCTAGATTTGTGTAAGTTTTTGAGGTATAGTTGATATATTGTGAACCTTTGGAAATATGTGTTTGATGTTGGACATATCATTAAGACCATTTAGTTTCTTTCTGACAGAAAGGTGATATTGGTGCTGTGTTTATTTTATGATTGCAAGCTTAGTTTATTTTAGATTTCTTCTGGTAAGATAAGGGCAAGTAAAGTTGAATCTAGGGTATTATGTGGAAGAAGTCTGATTTTGATATATTTTAATGGTTAATGACGTAAATCGGGTTATTTGAGACCCATGTTATATTTTTAGTGGGAGGGTGATTGTGGTTATAGAGAGCAATATGCTCCAAAGGGTTGAAACTACTTTGGGAGGGTTGTGGTTAGAATTGAGCCGCGATCAATGTTTGGTTAATGATTAAAAATTTAATACACTAGTCGGTGTGATAGTATATGTAGGAAATTGATTTCATGTCTGTATACTTGTGTATTTGTAAATGTTTGATCTTGTGGTTAAATGATTATATTGGTGACAACACTCAATGTACGTAGTCAATATGTGATTTGTAAAATTTGAGTGCTTTATGTATCAGTATACATGGTTCTTGAAATTGATTAAGGTTCAAATGCTCGAAATATTATTCAAGTTTTGAGTTCCCATTTCGTTTAAGATTTGGATTTATTAATTTAAAATTGATATAAATTTTTGGGTCAGGGTGTCACATGGTCTGCGGTAGAAATCATGTTATACGGTTGTTGGATGTAGTGAGATTGTCCCTACGGTTCCTGGGATCAAAGAAGAGAATCGTGTGTTTCAGCAAAGAATTTCAGCCAGATCAATGCACCTCTGTGGGGAGTCATCCGATATGGGTTTGCAACAACCTAAATCTGCGAATGGTGGTGCGTTGCACTACGTTGGGTGGTCAATAGTTACAAAATGTGCCTTGGTCTGGATGCCCAGCAACCCAGATCAATTTTTTTCGAGTTTGGATCTAGGCTTGGTGTGTACTTTTTCTGGTGTGAGCGGTTATCGTCAAACCCACTCACTCTTAAGTCCTTATTTGTGATATAGGAGGTTGTTGCTTCATTTTTTGGATCATCGACATTTCCATGATCTAAATGATTAGTATGAACAATACAATTGATTAGACCATGTTGAGAAAAAGAATGGCTTTCCTTGAAAGAAAAGAAAATTATATATATATATATATATAATTAAGTGAAAACATTATTAGAGGGTTTTAAGATAACAATATTAAGAGTATATTAACATATTTGAAACAAAAAGGGTATTTTTTGAATTAAAAAAAGTTTGATATACCAATAAAAAATTTGATACAAGGGGCCCATAGATTTTCTTCACACGGGGTCTTTAATCATTCAAGACCGGCCCTGTTGGAGATGCTTTTAACACACCTAAATTTGCTATTCACACACACCCCTTTATAAATCTTTAAGGGGTAATTTTGTAAATACAATCAAATTTATAGTGATAGGACAATACATAAAGTGTGTGGATTGCAAAATTAGGTGTGTTAATAACATAAAAGAGGAACTATTAATCAAATGAGTAGAGACCATTCAATTTGCCGACCACTTTTTACTTGCTCACTTTAATACATATCATTTAGATGAGTGACACATGCTCATTTTATTACCAAGAATAAAGATTAATTTAAAAAGACATGTGTCATTAATCTAGATGATCGATACTGAGATGCCAAATAATAAGTGATTGACAAAATTTGTATCATTTCAAACCCCTACCTCCTCCGGATCAGTCTTTCAAGAATTGATCTTGATTGGCAACCAAATTCATTAAACAATGAAATCACGTTTCTGGAGAGGGAGATTTCCATCAAATTAAGTAAAGATAAACTGAGCACAAAAATAGGGTCGGTGGACAGTAGTAGAGGAGAGAGTGAGATAGTGATACTGAGTAAGAAGAAGCAGCAGCAGCAGCAGCTGTAGAACAGTGACGATGAGGAAGAAGGCAGTGCCGACCACAATGATTGTAATGGCAGTGATCCTATGCTTATTCAAGTTAATGGGTGTTTCTGCCTCGCATCTCAGGCGAAATCTGCTTGCCAATGGCCTTGGAGTCACTCCTCCAATGGGGTAAGCTAATATGAACTCTCATAGGGTATTCTCTGTTATTATTTTCTGGGAACACCTGAAATAAGCTTCATAAGTTTCTTGACTGCAAAAAAGCACAGATGCCAAGTGCCCACAAAGTTCATAACAGGAGCCTTACATAACTATCTTTCAGATTCTAATAATGTCATCTCATCCTATTATCAAACCTTAGCAGCATACTGATTAATTGTTTCTACTTTTTGCTTAGGTGGAATAGTTGGAATCACTTCAACTGCCGAATTGAGGAGAAAACCATCAAGGAAACTGGTAACTTGACCTTTTGCCTAAATCATTATTCACATACTAGTTGTATATTTCCTGAAGCTATAGACGCATCGTGATAAGTGCATCAATCTAGTATTGTTAGTCGATATATGCTGGTGGATTACTCGTAGCGGTTACCGACAGTTTTTGTTTCTGTGGTTTTGACAGCTGATGCTCTGGTATCCACTGGTCTTTCTAAACTTGGATATACCTATGTTAACATAGGTACATCGGCATCTTTCTTTTTTCTTTTCAATATTTGTACATATGTTTTCGTTCTCCCAAGCATTTTGTCCCAAGTGCTGACAGAAAACTTTCATTTCCTCAAAGATGACTGCTGGGCCGAAATAGCACGCGATGTCAAGGTATAACATGTTTCCTTTCAATGGCAAACAAGTTCAGCTTTAGTAGATATTTAATAAACATAAGATTTGATATTCCAGGGTAATCTAGTGGCCAAGAAATCAGCATTTCCATCTGGCATTAAAGCTCTTGTGGATTATGTCCACAGCAAGGGTCTTAAGATAGGAATCTACTCAGATGCAGGGTAAGATAGCAGTCACAGACCCCAGTGAAAACATTTCCTGCACAGTTGCTGTTCAATTTTGATATATGCACACAGTTAATAAACAGCTTGGTGCACATGCATTGTGCTTGGCAGGTACTTCACTTGTAGCAAAACCATGCCTGGTTCACTTGGTCATGAAGAACAAGATGCCAATACCTTTGCTGCTTGGGTACAATATGTTCTAGTAATTTCCATTACAATGATACATGTCTATTAGCAGTTGACTATAAACTCTTAATCCTGTTCTTCTTTCCAGGGCATCGATTATTTAAAGTATGATAACTGTTATAATGATGGCTCAAACCCAACTGTTAGGTAATACAAAATATATATATCATAATACCACCGCTAGAATTACACTAGTAGTTGATCATTAATTCTGCGTTTTGTTCAAAGGACTACTCTATGCCATATAGTTTCTCTAAAGGTTCCGATATCTTCTTGTAGATACCCTGTAATGACCCGAGCTCTGATGAAAGCAGGCCGTCCCATATTCTTTTCTCTGTGCGAGTGGTAATCTTATTGCTCGCAAATTAAGCAATTTCAATTTGTTAATTGTTACTACTGTAGTAGTCTTAATTAGCTTCTTTTGGTTCACTTTATATTCTGTTTGATCTATTAGGGGAGATATGCACCCTGCTTTATGGGGTGCCAAGTTAGGAAATAGCTGGAGAACTACAAAGGACATTTCTGATTCATGGGAGAGGTAAAGAGTTATGCTTCCTTTAACTCTGAAGGGTCTTTCTGTTCATATTCTGGTTCTTTCTTTCTTTCTATTCTATTCGTTCTCTTTTTTCTTTTTTTTCTTTTTTTCTTTTTTTAGGAGTGAGGTTTAGGAATAAGTACATCAGTCTTTTATTCAAGCTCCCATTATGTGAATTGGTTGCTTATCCATGATGCCATTGTACTGTTCTTGCATTTTCATTCCAGTATGGTCTCCAGAGCAGACATGAATGAAGTTTATGCTGAATATGCCAGGCCTGGTGGTTGGAATGGTTAGAGTTCCTTTAGTGCACTTGTTCACCCATACTATCGGTAGGAATATAGTTTTTCCAAGAGTAATATCTTCTTAATCTAAACAGATCCCGACATGCTTGAAGTGGGAAATGGAGGAATGACAAAAGATGAATATGTAGTCCATTTTAGCATATGGGCCATATCAAAGGTACCTAACTCATGAACATTTCCTTTGCTCGATGTTCTACTACAAAATGAGCATATATGTTTTGCTCATCTCTTTTGGCGAAAATTACTTATAATCACTACTATTGCAGGCTCCCCTTCTTCTTGGTTGTGATGTGAGGAATATGTCAAAAGACACTCTGGAGATCGTTGCAAATAAAGAGGTCATCTCTGTCAACCAAGGTAACTAGAACCTTTAGATAGACTATTTTTCTTTCAGATGAATGTAATTGATTGTATATTTGTGTCTATAATTATAACAGATCCACTTGGTGTCCAAGCTAAAAAAGTCAGACTGGAAGGAGATCTTGAGGTACAATTGAAATGCCAGAATTTTTCTGATATCTAGGCTGAGAGTGATACTGAGTTGTGTCTATAGAGTGACAGCAAGTGACTTCCATTGTTTTATTTGATTGCCGCCAGATCTGGGCTGGACCACTTTCAGGGTACAGAGTAGCTTTACTCCTTATCAACCAAGGACCTGAGAACAATACCATTACAGCTCAATGGGAAGACATAGGGCTCCCCCCAAATACTGTTGTTGAAGCAAGAGATCTTTGGGAGGTATGTATTAACTTATATATCTGGTTAAGAAGGCATACCAGCATTCCTTTTCAATCTCTGATAGCAGCTATTGCTCTTATTCTGTGTTTTTGATCAAGAATTAATATTTTGTAACCATATATATTATGTTTAATGCAGCACAAGACACTGAAGAAGCTATTTGTTGGAAACTTGACAGCCTCCGTGAACTCTCATGCATGTAAAATGTATGTGTTGAAGCCAATCTCATGACCATCAGAAAGGAATTCAGTTGGATATTCTGCATTTTATAGCTGCAGATGGATGAGCTTCATCATTAATAATGTCTTCTCCTTATTATATATTATACCTGAAACTGAATTGCATAATATCTTAAGTCAAGATCGTTTCACAATAAGCACAAACACAGTACTGTAGAAATCATAAACCAATAGCTTAAAGAGTTTCCTAGTTTCTCTAGGTGATTACCATAAGGACCAGCATCAATTGGGGTACCATTCACGGTAGTCATCTTCTCAGCAACTCAGCAACACAACTGCAATCTCACAATACACAAAACCAAGGAAAATCTTCTATGCTATACTACTTGTTTCTTCACAGAATGGGACTGTTATTTCTCAAGGAAAAGCGTAGTTAGAATAGGGACTTTCTACTTGTATATATAGTGGCCTAGAAATATAACTCGTGCTCATCCCATAAGGAGTCCGAGTTCACTTAATGTTTATCAGATACAAGTCTTTAGGTTTATCTCAAGAACTCAATGTTGATCAGGTTAATCAACTTGATAAGTCTCCAACTTCTAATGAGAGACATACACCTCAATAGATAACAGGATAGAGTTTTACATTTATATTTCTACTGATTATATTTAAGTTAATCTCAAAACTATTTTGTGCAGACAAAGATAAATGCAGCGTCCAATATTATTTTCCAACACTTATCTGTTTAAACTTGGAGAAAATTACAGATAAACCATGAAGCTAATACTACTACTACTACTACTAATTTCAACCTTAATTTCTTGTAATTATTGACTTTAGTATATATTTCTGTATGATCATTAGAATAGTGTTTCGTTTTCAACTACGATTACACTTCTTGTTTCAATAGATGGATAAGATTTTGATTCAAACATCGAGAGAAATGTTTTTGCTTGCTTGCAAGAAAGAGCAGCAGCAAGCAACATGGTACTTCTCGCTTGTGTTGACGATGAGGAATAACTAAAGAAAAGCTTTCAAAGAAAATCAAAGGGTCGGAGATGGGGTAGAGGGCTGGTTGACTGGTCCACTGGGCATACTTAATTACGTCGGGCTCGACAAGGCTATGATCTTCTGGGTTGGGCTGGCCTTTTGGGCCCTGCATGCTTTTTTATTTTCTTTATAGTTTATTTTTCAGTTGTTTTTTATTTACTGTTTTTAATAATTCCTTACCATCTCATGATTTAGAGATGTGGGCTATGTCCTGGTAAGTGCATGTAGCATGCCAGTTTGCTCTAATGATGCAGTGAGTTTTTTGTTTTGTTAAATGGTCGCATCCGCCTAATGTCAAGATGAAACTTAGGGTCACTGGTAATTTCCAGTGGCAACAGATCCGGAAAGCTAATACACATAGTAAGTTATGGCTCTACATGAGTAGTTTTTTTTTTCGGTATGTTGTCAAAATTGTAAAGCAAATAGAGTAGTTAAATGATTCACTCTTTGTTAAATGGTGTTTGTTAGAATGCATAGATTTTGTAGACATACCTAATATTTAGGGTGTTCTTACAGTATGGGTTTAGGCACAGTGTGCC
>NC_020492.1:13133379-13139737 GCF_000184155.1 Fragaria vesca subsp. vesca | reverse complement strand
CCCACCCCCCCCCCCCCCCCCCCCCCCCACCTTGTATTCTGAGGTTTTGTTAATGGTTATAACATGAGGGCCGCCGTTCTAACCTTTTATTCAACAAAAAAAAAAATTCGGAGACTCGTGATATTTATGCCCGTATGATTGGTTGTGTTTTTTTTACATATTCCTAAAAACCGTAGGTCTTAAGTTAAATGCTCGGGCGATTAAGTGTGTGTTTGTTGGATATGGAGAATATCAAAAAGGATACAAGTGCTATCATCCACCAACTATGAAATATTATGTCACTTTGGATTTCACTTTCTTTGAAAACATAAGCTATTTTTCCTCCTTTTTGTTTTTGGTCGAATATTTTTCCTCCTTTGATACTGCTCTTAACGGGGAGAACTCATACTTCGGCATACTTCGAAGAGTTGTATCATGGAGAACAGGGGGGATCAAAAGGTGAAGAAGAAGTCATGCATGCACGCTTGAGAAATTTTGACAGATGCAGTTGAAATCATCAACTTGTCAACTCTAGAAGCAGAAGCTCATTCAAAGGCATATGATCCAGAGATCCAGACACTAGAAGTTGAAAAGACAACTACCCAAGTAGAAGATATAGACATGTAGACACAGAGAGTTGAAAACACGACTGCTCCTCTTGATCCTACCCCTAACCCACAACTCTCTAGTAATGAAGATCACTCATCTAAGGTATGTCCATCCGCTGGTAGTAATAGTGAGTCTAATAATTGTCAAGGCCCTCCTTTCTTCACCCTATTCAGATCTCTTTCGTTAGCAAAAGTGAAAAGGAAACATATTGCCAAGTCCAAAAGTGATGGTCGCAAGAGCAACTGACATGGAGAAAATAAAGTCACACAACTGAGAACGCTGAAAACCCTGATCTTAGTTGAGAGACCAGAGAGGTCCTCTTTCTCTATTTAAGTAATATTGAATTACCTTTTAAACTTCTTAACCAAAATGATACTTTTGCCAGTAGATCAAATGATACCAAACCGGACAAACAAAATGATTCAACTTAAAATTTTCTAATTATTATTATCTTTATGAAATGATTATAACGAGGAGTTATTTTATTTATTTATTTTTTTATTTTTAAGAAATGTTCTAACTGAGTTAAAGTTAAAGAAGGCGTAATCAAGTGATTCAAAAAAAAGGAAAAAAAGAAAAGAAGGCGTAATCACTCATGGATGAGTTATAGTGAGCATTGCCACCCACACTGATTGGGCGACTGGGCATTTAAATTTTGTTAGGAACAGAAACAAAAATCTGAGTGAGAAAACTGGGGAACGTCATATCCAGGCGGTCCCGCAGCCACCGGCGATTGAGGGCGATGGCATCGAAACCCTTCCCTTCCTTCTCCGCCGATTCTCCGCCGCCGAGGCTCACACTCAGTCCCGATCAGTACAACTACTGCTCCCAGGCCCTCAAATTCCTCAAAGACAAGCTCCAGATGCCTCACCAGATAAACCAAGAGTTCGCTCTCTTACAGGTCTCTTGTCCTCGCAAATTTCTTTCCAATTTCTTAAAATTAGGTTATTGAAATGGTGATGAATGCTGCTTAGGGGAAGCGGATCACAGCGTCGGAGATGAAGAGAAGTTGCACTGTGGCTCTTGACAGTGTCAATGTCAGCAAAAATCGGTACACCGATGTGTTACCATGTATGTCTCAGTTTCGCTCTCTCTACATTACACTTGTACTGTAATACTAGTCATTAAGATTAGAGCTTAATAGATTGTGTTGTTGTTGGCTTCAGTTGATCAGAATAGGGTAGTTCTCAACTCTTGTAAAGATTACAGACCTGAAGCAAGGGGCTACATCAATGCCAGCTTCATTTCGGTAAAACAAATATATGTCCTTATTTTTTTTTTTTTTTTTTTTTTTTTGTACCTTGAGAGAAATGGCCTCTAAATGACCTTTCAGTGTTGATTCTTTATGTAGGCTTGTTCCTCTGGAAACATTTCTAGGTTTATTGCTACACAAGGTCCACTTCCGCACACATATGAGGATTTCTGGGAGATGGTACTTGAGAACCGGTGCCCTGTAGTTGTCATGCTCACTCGCTTGGTCGACTATCACAGGGTACTTTTCTAATAGTGTTTTGTGTGATTTGAATCGTTTAGAGAACATCAGCCCTAGTTTGTTTAAAAGAAATAATGATCAATAGTCTTTGACATATCAGGTTTCATGTTTCAAGTGTCAAGTTCTTAAGAAAAAAGATTTTTGGTAGTAATTTATTTTTGTCTTCTCATAACGAATTAGTCCCTACTTATATCAACTGAGCTTTAGTGAAACACCTCAACTTTATGAGAGATAGCACCAACTGAACTTTTAATCCATATTATGATCATAACAGTACATTCGTACTAGTGTACGAGTGTTCTTGTTTGCTTTGTGTATAGTTGTAGAAATAATGTTCACAGTTATTATTCGGCCTGAAATTTCGTATATCTTTTTACATGTATGTGCAGATGGTCAAGTGTGGAGATTATTTTCAGGCAGAAGATGGTCCTAGAGAATTCGGTAACATAACTCTATCCACCAAGTGGATAAGAACCACTGGCAATTCAATAGCATTGCGGCTTCTGGAGGTCAACAGTAAAGAGGTAAAGCCATTTGTATTCCCTTCAGAATAAGTACAGCTGTTAAATAAAAAGTAAATCAAACAAATATAACCCATGCATCATATTAAACACTTATTTGGTTCTAAAGTCGTATGACATGATTGATTCTTTCTGATACTCCTCAATCAATCAGTAAAAATTGAATGTGGCATGAATGCAATTTGGGGAAGGGGCTTTTTTTTTCTTTTTCTTTTTAAGGGTGGGGGGTGTGGTTGAGGTTTAATTTGACATTCCTTGTTAAGCTTATCACATTTTAAATAAATGATAAATAAATGTTGTTGAATACATGCTAAGGTATCTAGCACAGTTTAATGTATTCTTGGATAGTTGCACACGCAAGGGTCAATACTTCCGAATTCTGATAATGATTGGGAAAGGTCGGATTTTGGTTTCAAAGAAACATGAAGAAAAAAATTGTTCAACTTTAGAGATTCTTCATTGTTTCAATTTTTTTTTCTTGTTGGTTTACGTTTAGAGTTTGATCTTAAGATGCCTGTCCTTTAGTTCAGTCTGTAGATTCTGGTTTCTTGTATGGGGAAATATACGATTTATATTTGGGTTCTTGTACATAAAGTTCTTGAGATAAGAAGTATTGTGAATGTTACAAATTTATTTCTTTGGCTTTTTATAGCATAATTTGTAAGTTCTTTGAACTTGGAAAATATAGCGTGCATTCGTTCCTTGTTCCTTGTATGATTTTCCAACTATTTGTAAGCCTTATAACTTTTATTCTTGGGTACTACTATTACTATATGGATGTATTGTTGTTTGAATTATGTTATTCTAATCTCTTAAAGATATTAAACATAAAATTGATAGCTGCCTGCCCCTGCTTTCCTTTGTAGTCAGAAGAACCACCAATTTCTGTGCTGCATATTCAGTATCCTGAATGGCCTGACCATGGAGTTCCCACAGATACAATTGCTGTTCGTGAAATCTTGAAGACAATATATCAAGTTCCACCTGACCTTGGCCCAGTAGTGGTGCACTGCAGGTTGCACTCATTTTCATTACTTCCATTTATGTCGTCTGCATGTATGATAAGTAATTTATTTGTCTGACACACTTGCTCACCTTCTCAGTGCAGGTATTGGGAGGACTGGAACATACTGCACAATTCATAATACGATTCAGAGAATTCTTTCGGGGGACATGTCTGCTTTAGATCTTGCTAATACAATAACCACTTTTAGGACTGAGCGTATTGGAATGGTGCAGACACTGGTATATTCTCCTCTGTTTGTCATAGTTTTGTTTAATTATTATTAATGTTATTATTATTATTCATCTTCTCCAATAAGACTTCTCTTTTATGCTTCAAACTGTAGTATCGTAGAAATACGTGATTTCTACACACGTCCAATTACAGTGTAGAAATAAAGCCACAGATATTGAAATCACAGTAAAATTACTTCAGGTTTCCACACAGGTTAAAAATGACATTAAATCCCGAAATAACTCCATATAGATGTTCAAACAACAATTTTGTATCAGAAACAAAGGTCTTTGTATCTCTTACCCTACATCCAAGCATCTCTACTCTGTACTGTACTTCCATGATTAGATTAACAGTAAGAAGGCTTGCAAAAGAACATGTTGCAGAAAACTATCTTATTTGATTAATTGAATTATTTCACCAAAAAGATTGCTTTGGTCTAATGTCCTTAGATTTGTTATAACTTGCAATGGTAGGTCTGTTAACTTAGGTCTTAATACACTTTTATTGATGCCACTTTTAGTGAATTTTCTTCTATGATGAAGTATCATCTTTGTGAATCTTCTTCTGTGATTATATGCTTGAAATATCTTTGTGCTTCAATGTTGGTGGTTATAATTAACTGGGTCTGACATGGTGTATGGGCAAACAGCGTCCAGTGGTGTATGATAACCAATCTTGAAGGTTCTACTATTTTTTGGTTTTATAGAGTTTAAGATTCTTGTTTGGGTTGTTTAGCTAAATTTGATGATAATGTGATACTGTTATCCTCAAATTTTTTTAACCGTCTTTCTTTGTTGTTTGTAGGAGCAATATTTTTTCTGTTACTCTGCAATCATTGATGAATTGGAGGACCTCATGGCGAATCTGAATGGTGAAAGGAGCCTAAAGAGGTGTGTCACTAAACCTGTTTAAGTCATTGTGGTGGTTTTGTAGTGTCCACATGGTTAAAAACTTAGAATTACTACTGTAGAATTGTTAATATGAAGCTTTAGTGGTAATTGAGAAATAAACTATCTGCTGTTTTTGGCTGGTTGCTTCTTGTGGCAGCTAGGTAAATAGCAGTCAGGCAGGATAAAGCTCAATGTAGTCTGGCTATTTGTTGAAGGAGCAGGCAACCTTAATGTAGCTTCTGGTATATTTGTGCATGAAAGATATGATGGTCTCACCTTTCTGGTGGAACAAAATTGCTTCTAAAACCTGATTATGCTCGAAGAAAAAGATATGATGTTTCTCCACTAATTCTCCTTTTTCTTTTTCTTTTTTTTTCTTGTTTTTTTACCACGAGAGACGTATAATTCATTAGCCTCTTGTGTTCCTGATTATATTCCAGAGTGCCCTGTTGCTACAGAATTCCAACAAGACTTGCCACTAAACTGATACTAGTCGCCTCTGCCCGTTGATAACACAAGCTCATGATTTTCACGTCTCTAGATATTTGATTTTCAATTTTATTGTTTTTTTTCTATTTTTTTTCCGACAATAAACACGAGAGGTTCTAAATGCGACCTGAAAGTGAGCGAAATAAGGAGGTCCACACTTTAATTTCAAAGCGGGACACCACACTAAAAAAGAACTGATCTCTCTACTATTAGAAAGCCAGACATCCTCTTTGGTGTCATGGTGAAGCCTTTTTTATGAACTACCCATATTTGTATTACCCACGATAGAGGAGTTTTTGATATAGAAAAAAAATAAATCAATGATGGTTAATACCGTAAAATGATAACAAAATAAATTAACTTTAAAATTTAACTAGCCTTCTTGCACGTGCATTGCTCGCGTGTGCGTTTAATATTTTTTGGCTGTTAACATTAGTTAACGATTTATTTATCGTTACATGCAATGTACATCTTTTTGTAATTTTATTCTATAGTGCACGCTACATTATTGTATCATTTGACATGTAACAATATTTCTTAGTAACATTAATAGACAGTAAAAAATTATTCAAATACTCGACCAAAAAAAAATCATGGAAAATTGTTGAAGATGGAAGGAGTGAATTATTTAAAAAGATCTAGCTTAGATCTAGCTTTCGTGCACGCATCATGCACGTGCGAAAGAGCCGCGCTCGCGCTGTGTACAGTTTGTCTTATTTTTGTATGTACAAATAATTCTTGATTGTCTTAAACTCTTTATACAGTAATCGACGGTCTGTTTCAATTAGGTCATGTACAATTGTGTGTCATTACTCCAAAATAAAAAGAGAAAAATAATGTATTTGTCTTCGATCAAACAATTAATAAGAACTATTAAAAAACATTAAAAACTTCCTCAGTAGAGCTAATTGAAAGAGTTACTCAATTGATTCTCTAAGTAGAACATCTCAACTACAAATTGCACATCACACATGTTCATTGAGCATTTTAGGTAGATGCAACTTGATCTGTGTGCCAAAAAACTGTTTATAACTTGAATATATCTAAGTTCCAAACTACTAGTGTATGCCCCTCCCTGTTAAAGACTTAAATACATCCTTCATGTGTCTTATATATATATATATATATATATATACAC
>NC_020492.1:13112275-13132562 GCF_000184155.1 Fragaria vesca subsp. vesca | reverse complement strand
AACACCACTGCCTCCATGATGAGTATTAGCCAAAAAAGAACCATCACAGTTGCATTTTAACCATCCAGACGCCGGCACTGACCAATTTTGTTGCCGACGATCTATCGATCCAGTCGGTGTCACATTAGCTGTTGTGAACTCTTGGAGCCATCCTAGGCTAAGCATAGCTGCGTCACTAGGCCTCTGTTTCTTGCCTTCCCACAATTGACTATTTCGATTCTTCCATATAGACCATAAGATGACCATAGCTCTAGCAAAGGTATGCTTAGTCATAGTGCTAGCCATATGCATTAAACAATCCTTGAAAGAATCACGATTTGACACATCAATTGTAATAGCAGCAACATTCCAAGTTTTCTGGGCATATTGGCATTGAAAGAACAGATGCATAATATTCTCAATATGATGCTGGCACATTAAACAACCCATCTCCCCTTCGTAACCTTTTTGTTGCAAACCTTCTCTAGTTGGTAAAATCCCTGCACAGCTTCTCCATATATGTATGCCGACTTTACCAGGTATTTTAGCACTCCAAATTTCTTTCCAAAGCTTACCAAATGGATCAATGGGAGGAGGAGGTGCTAATACAACTTCTAGGTGAATGTCTCTAGCCACAAAATACGCACTGTTTGTTCTAAATGTACCTTTCTTGTGGAAGTGCCATATAGGTCGATCTTACACCATTCTGTTACTTAAGGGAATGGTCAAAATTAACTCAATGTCAGCAGGTGAAAAGAACATGCTGAGCTTGTGAACATCCCAATTGCGAGTTATTGGATTTATTAATTCTGAAACCAATTGAGGAGCTCCCTGTGCCGGAGGAGATGAAGGACATCTTGGAAATGAGTCAGGAATCCATTTATGCTGCCATATATTAACATGAGATCCGGAGCCAATTTTCCATCGCAATCCTTGTGACAATACCTCTCTGCCTGAAAGAATGCTACGCCATGAAAATGAAGGATAGGTCCCCAATTCTGCGGAGAAAAAATCTCCATTTGGAAAATATAGGGCTTTGTACAGCTTGGCAATCAGAGAGTGAGGGTTCTGTAGTAAACGCCAACCTTGCTTATCTGTTCGGGGCTGGAATGTTCTTTTGACTATAGGGTAGTTACTCTTCAAATCAGCTTACTACTTTTTCTGTGTTGTCCGGCCTATTGTTTTTGTGCCGGTTTGCTTTGCTTTGTTTTCATGCCTCCCATCGCAGGCCACCAAACACTCATCCAACAACATATATCGCACACTAACGTGCCAGCATTAATTACAAGGCGTTGCCGGATGAAAATGAAACTAAACTCTCAACTCGAGCCTTTTTTTCTAAGACCCTGTCGTGCATACCAAATACTTTGGAAATCATTCCATCTGAAATTAATCGGCTTCCTACTATAAGAAACTAGCCTTTATTCCCACGCATTTCACACATAGATGACGTTAACCGGTATCTTTTTAACCCTTCTCATCTTTTTGTCAAAGTTAGTGGGGACTTGGAAGTTTCCACTTCTATTTCGGTATTTACATCCAGAACTAATTATTATCTCTCGGGAAAATTTACATAATGCTGAGATCGGCACTGCTTCGTGAGAGAGATTTGTGTGGGTTTAATCACACAAAAGGTAATAACGTCTTTTTATTAAGAATTTGAATGGGCTTAAGGAATAGACCGAGGGAAGATCAGTGACACCAGTTCCCTGATATTTTGTTGTGCTCTAACCTCCTGCAATAAGTCTCGGTACGTAAATATCGTAAACTTTAAAATACGATAGACACTAGGTTCTGTCCCTGCGCGTTGCCGCAAGTTAAAATCGACGATTCATATAACAATAATAATACACAAAAATATAAGCAGTAGTTAGTTGTGATATCAATGTCTGTTACAGTAGATTAAATTTGTGTCCATCACAAATGGATGTTAAAATACACAATATAGATAAAAGGTAGATAACTGTAATCTACATCTTCAGAATCCAACACCGCTTTCATTTTCATAATTGAACATTAAAAATCTTATACAAGTAGACAACAATTTCAAAATGAATACAAAATATAATAGCTAAATGACAAACATACAAAAAATTGTGAAAAAAAACACACTGAGAAATCCGATAGGCATGAACCTGCGATGCGAGTAAGCACAAACCAAAATATTCAGGATATGAAAAAACAGTTTAATTTCACCTAAATTTAAGCTTATTAATGGATGAGCAACATCAACTAATATGAAAATTTAACTCATAAATTACTGTAATTCAATTACAAACTGATATATAACCTAAACATATCAAAAGTCATTTTTTTCTTCTTTTTTTTCTTTTCTATAACTTCAGAAACTATCATTTTTTCTTTTTTTCATGTTTTTACCTATACATCATATTACATTCATCAAAGCATGTGGTTACAAATATTTTATGACGATCAATTTGAAACTATGTATAACCTTCTCTTGTACATATGAAACACCAAAGGCATCAAAAGGTCATACCTTCATATTCCAACGAAAACTATTCCATAGGTCTCCAGCGTTCTTCCATTAATTAACAATAATAGGATGTATGCCCGCGCGTTGCAGGCCCCTGTTTTCAAAGTATGCTTCCTAATAATATCACTATACACTGATCATTTCATTGTTACACTACACAACTAAAAGAAACCCCCAATTTCATATTATAGAATTGGACTCGCACCTCTTCTCTTCCCGGGTGCTGCTGCGGTCTTTTATTTCGAACTAATGACTTTACATAAGTTCCTTGCTGTTTCAAATGTTAGATTGTTTTCTGTCAGTGTTGATCTGGATGCTGTTGGCTGGCACTGAGAAACTGGGTAGATTAAACAATATTAGCTGTTTTTAAAGGAACCAGTAATGTATCATTAAACAATGAAATTCAAAGGAAGGCAATATTTAGAATAGAGACATGAGATTTAAGAATTAATTAATGGCAAATAAAAGAAGGATGCTGATATTGCAAAAAGTTTAAGATAAGTAGTTGGGGATACAGAGATGCTATGCCCCATGGATTTGGTGAAGGTATGGTTTAAAGTTCCCTACTGATTTAGAGTTACTTTGATAATAACCAAGTTCCAACTACTATTTGCAGCTCTTGCTTGTACATATAAGCAGACATGCATGCATATATAACAGTAAATCACAATTCTCTTACAAAATCATAATCAGATGAAATATACCAACTGCAAGACAAAAATCAGATTAACCAAGTATATTCAGCTCTTCATTAATGTGAAGTAATAAAAGGTAATTAGATGTTGAGTTCATAAGTAAGCCAGATGTGCAATAGGGTTAAAGATAAGCATGTGTACTGGATCTGGTATTTATGACCATTCTATTAATGACCTGTTCGTTTGGGACAGATGAGTCGATTGATGACTTTAAACATGAAGCATCAAGTGAACTCTCTCTAAATTCAACTTATCAATCTGCTCCTTCAGGGCCTCGAGATCCTTCTCCAAGATCCCCATCTCTCTCACCTTCCTTCTTTCTTGTCCTGTTAACAAATAACATAAAGTCCGAAGTGTACCATAGAGATATTATAATAAAGAACAACAAATGAACACTGTAAATAAAGAAATTTTTTTGAAGTAGCATACAACAAACATCAATCCTCCTCAAACTCTGTTCTAAAAGCACATATAATTGACAGATTGATAAGTTGATACCTTTCACTATATAATTGAGCACAAAATTCATAAGGAATTGTGAATTGTGGGTTCAGAGCAAAATTGTTTACACAACTAACCAATTGGTCAACATGTACAAATTATCAAGCTAATCTTGCATATCACAGAAAATGGTACAGAGAACAACAGAATGCAAACTAATTGGACAAAATCCCAAGACGACAAATTTCTATCAATAAACCACAGATATACAATTCAGTATGGTCCATAATCAGATAATCCATGTAATTTAGTTATTGATGGTAGCTTGGTCAGGTTCTATCACAGCTACAAAATTCCACAGCCTATCTTTTGAAAGTAGTAGCAAGGCACTCAACCTAGAATTACAGTTTGCTTTAGTTCTACAGTGCTTTTACATCGATATCTTCATGGTGAAACTCATGAAAATTTTCAGATGTTCCTTGACATCCCAGATTCTCAAAAAAAGTATATGAATGTGGGAGAGGAACAAAGATAAATGGAAGTACGAAAAAAGATACCAAGAATGTAATGGATAAAAGAAACAGCAAACTCATAAATTCTCACCTTGACCTCATTGTGTCACAGGAAGTTTCTTGAGTTATGAAATATCGACCTCATGCCTTCAACCAACAAAGAAAACAAAAACTACTTAAGCTTCTGTATTGATTTCACAAAACTTCACATTCTGTGTTGATTTCACAAAACAAATTCACACATAGAGATTGCCTCTTACCCTAATGTGTAATTATATGTATAGGCCAAATTCTATGGCGCATTGATATCTAGTTATGTTAAGGTGTCCAGAAATTACTAAAACATTAGATTCCAGATTAATATTTAATGCAGTTGAATAGCAAGAGAAAAAAAAATACAAAGAACAAGCTTTCCAAGCTACACCTACATAAACACTCGATTCTTCTTCAATTTGTGTAGCCTTAAATAAATCGGTAATTTTACCATGTACACAGTCTTAACAGCATAATTCAGTAAATTAATAACTCAGCAGACACTAAAAAGCACATACCTCATGATCATGCAGCCATATCCACCACAGCTTTTAAGAGAATACATAGAAGTGTAATAGTTACATTGGCAAGCAACATGCACCAAGTTAATGGAAAAACAGGTAGAAAGCTCAATGGAACTTTAGGCCTATAGCTTCTAGTAGACAAAGGAGCTGGAATGTACCTGGAAATGAAGCTGTATCTAAGAGTTCAATGTTCCCGGAATTAGCTACTTGTCCAATTCTGTAAGAAACAACAATAAAAGAACAAACAGTTACATAACTCACTGTAAATAAAACTATACAAACTTCTTTCCAAAAGTTAAAGCCGAATGCATACATGCATGAAAAGAGGAATGCAATATAATGTACAACAGCAGAAGATCTTTGCTGCATAAAACCCCGTTAGTGACCAAGTATATTAAGTGGTCACTATTGAGAATTAGTGACGAGCCTATAGTGATTGCTTAGAGCACGTTTACTAACTTGAAATGAAAATTATCATGAATCGGTATCAACAACATTGGTATCAACAATAATCGGTATGAGAATATTTCATACTATTCCACTGTTTACTTACCATAAGGAATCAAAACATGAATGAAACTAATTATGATTGATGTTGTTTATTTACCATATAGAATCGGAATCAAAACTAGTTTGATTACTAAAATAGCCCTAGTTATTTGGATCATGACAGAACATAATTCATTGAGGTAAATTCTGCATCCACTTTACTCATGATATTTCTAATCATATGTTGCTTAAGCGTAATATACTTTTCTCCAGGATCGGTGCTGCCTCTCCTTTTTTTTTGGTCTGAATGTGCTGCCTCTCCTTGGTTATGTTTTTTACCGCTCGGACCTTGCTAGTCTAGCGGAGACTACTACTACAACGTCTTTTCCAAAGCGCAAGAAGCCTATGATATTATCTATACGTAGGTTCATATTTGAGAAAATTTAAAATGAAGGCTACCTGTCATATTGAATGGTGGCTTGTGCCGGCTATGAATGTGGTATTAAAGACAATATATGTTTTTTGGCCATAGATAAATAATAAAGTTATATATATATATGTCTAAAAAATATTTAAATAATTATATGAAGTTCAACTAATATTTTGCTTTAAAGGTTGTGTTTTCATTATTTTTAGTTTTCTTACAAGTACCGGATGGGTTCACTTTAATTTCAATTTAACATTTTTCTGTCTAAGGTTGGCGATATTGATGATAAATATAAGAATTTCCATTCCCAAATTTTTTTTTCTAACATTGGCCGGTCACTACTCACCGCCCTTTTGGTCACTACTCAGTACTCACCATCCTTTTCATTAAATGTCTGCTTTTATTATTCTGAATCCCCAATGCAACTCTATTATTATTTTTTTTAAATTAGGGCAGTGGGTGACCGGAGTTGGGGCTTTGACTACCTCCTCCTCCTCTCCCGCACACTCTTTTGCTCCCACAAGTTACCTCTGACCTGACCTGACCAGACCCCACACAAGAAAAGAAGAGAGTTGAAACAAAAAGGCCCAGTCTTCTCTCTCACTAGACACACTGTGTTGTTCCTGTTTACAATTTGCAGGCGTTGCTTTTCATTTTTGGTTTCCTCAGCTCTCTCTCCTGTCTTTACACTCCCAATCGGGCACCCTCGTCCATCTATCTCCCTGCAAAACAGATCCAACTGTAAGTCTTCTCTCTCTCTCTCTCATACTCGTCTTGGGTTGTAAAATCTGAAATTCCCAGCTGGGTTTTGCAGATTTCATCCTTATTCTACTTGTAATGCTGCTTTCTAGTGTTTTTGAGTAATGGGTCTTCACTGTATTGCAGCTACCTGGACCTGAGTTGATGGACTGCAAATCCAACACTGATCAGAATGGCTACTGTGGTTTCTATATTCAAGACTTTGGAGTAGATCATTCTTGTTTTACAGGGATGCTTCTCATTTGACTTGAATCTTGCATTAAATATACTTGGTGGTGGGTTATCATCACAATGGGTGGGATTTGCTCCAAGTCGAGGAGATCCACTGTTGAGGATGTCGCTGCTAATATTGCTTCCACCGGAATCCTTCCTAATGTTAATGGACATGTCTCTGCCGGCGTGCCTGCCAAAGTAAACAGAAACTCCACACCGTCACCGGTTACTGATAAGCAATTACGAGACCCTTTCATGGTGCCGGAGACCAATACTATGGTGCCTTATGGAATGATCACGGATGATGTCAATGACGGCATTCCTCATTTGTCTAGAGCCTTATCGCAAAAGAGTAGAGCTACCAAGTCTAAGGTAATTCTAATGCCTCACATGTTATTATCTTCTTCTTCTTGCCTATGTTGCTTTGTAATACCTGTTTTTCCGTAACAGTATGAATGGTCATTGGATGCTGCATCTTCTTTTCTATAGCATTGGAACCACAAGCCGCTGATAGTGAGTTCTGATGGGACTGGGACTCTTTAATAGTGGCTCTATTAGAATGAGCTTAGGCGCTTATAGTGCACTTTATATTGTGAAACGTTAGACTAGAAGACATCATCTGGTTTTTACCGCACACACCTGAGTTTAACATAAGGGTGATTCTACACTCTAATGAGAAAAACTGATCTGTATGAATAAGTAAAACTTACCCTGCCACTATTTGACTAGGGATCCCAGAAAAGGAATTCTGTATGTACACAACCTACTGAGAACTGAAGTTGAGAAAACCATCTATGTGGTTGTGTGTATCACCATTCATATTCGATCTAATCATGATACGTAAGTCCTCAAGTTAGTGGTTAGATGTTTTAAATTTCTCCTGTAATAGATATGGCAACATTAGGATTTTGGTGGTTGGTGTTTAAAGTAGAAATTGAATCAGTAGTGAAGTAAATGGTACTGCTTTGTTTCTAAATACCTATAATAACAAATTCTTATTTCTTTATTTTTTCAATTTTGTTACTTGTAGATTTATCTGTTTGTTTTGTTATGCTTGATTACAGGTATCAGAAGTGAGCTCACGTCTGGGCAAGGCTGGTACTGCAGGACTTGGGAAGGCTGTGGAAGTGTTGGACACCCTTGGGAGTAGCATGACAAATCTGAATCCTAGTAGTGGTTTTACCTCTGGAGTGACAACAAAAGGGAACAAAATTTCAATTTTGGCTTTTGAAGTTGCAAACACAATTGTGAAGGGTTCAAATCTAATGCAATCCCTTTCAAAGGATAACATCAAACATTTGAAAGAGTCTGTGCTTCCATCCGAAGGGGTACAGAATTTAATATCGAGAGATATGGATGAACTCCTGCGAATTGCTGCAGCTGACAAGAGGTTGGCAGTGAAACCTTTCCATCTATAATTTTCTGGATGATCAGAAAAGCTGTCTTTGTTATTACCGTGATCTTCAAATAATAATACATGAGAATAATTTATGGTTTTGTTGTCACATCCTGGCAGAGAAGAACTCAGTGTCTTTTCGGGAGAAGTTGTGCGTTTCGGAAATCGTTGTAAAGATCCTCAGTGGCACAATTTGGATCGCTACTTTGAGAAGTAAGTTTAACATATCTTGTTTGTTTTAATAGTATATACTCAATTTAATCCGTCTCAGAATTTGCTGGTCACCTGTGCTATATTTAGGTTGGGTACAGAACTTACACCTCAGAGGCAATTGAAGGAGGATGCAGAAATAGTGATGCAACAACTAATGGCCTTAGTTCAGTATACAGCTGTAAGTTAATGCATGTAAAGAGAATGCTCGTCTCTTTCACTTGCGTCCATTAGTGACTTGTCTTAGAGTTCATGTAACAACCTGCACCATGTTATTCTAAAGGTTTATATTTATATAGAGTTCATGTAACAACCTGCACCATGTTATTCTAGAGGTTTATATATATATATATATATATACACATATATATAGAGAGGATCAGAAGCGGACGTCCGCACTCGGCTTAAAGTGCGGACGTCGTGCGGACATCCGTCCGTTCTCCACCCTCCGGGCGCCGGCGCCGGCGCGCCTCCACCCCAGAAGACTCCAGCAGCGTCCCCGACCACTTTCCCTCCCCGGCGAGTCCGTTTTTTTCCAGTTTTCCGGCGAGATCGACTTTGTTTGAAGTTTTGGGTGATCTCGCCGGAAAACTGGAAAAGAACGGACTCACCGGGGAGGGAAAGTGGTCGGGGACGCTGCTGGAGTCTTTTGGGGTGGAGGTGTGCCGTCGCCGGCGCCAGAGGGTGGAGAACGGATGGACGTCCGCACTTTAAGGCCAGTGCGGACGTCCGCTCTTGATCTGGCGTGTACATATACACACACATATATATATATTTTATTTTCTTTGGCTTAGTATATTCTTTCTGCTGGGAAAACAAATGGGTATATGATTGTCATTGGATTGATTGCACCTTTGTGAAATAAGATTTGTCTGCCTATATAACAAGGGAAGAAGCTGAATGAAATTCATCAGTAATCCATAGATGCAGATGAGGTTTTGTAGCGATTATAAGAAGTCAATAAAAATTAACTAGCTTCCCACAGATAACCAATTGATCTTCGTCGAAGGTTGGTATGAAGTTTTTTATTACAGTAGTGAATTGTATTGTTGTTGAGCTGCATCACAATGCTGCATGATTAAATTAGATTCTGTTGCGAAGGATGCTCTTCATTCTTGCAGCTTGCAGATGCATTAAGTATCGTTTTAGTAAGCATTCCTCATTGACTAACTATAAATCAAATGCAGACTCAAATAGTCAATACCTGTAGATGTTGAGTATATAGACCGAGAGGGCATTTCTTTTTGTTTCGACACTCTAGGAAATCCTAAACTTAAATTTTCTTCTTCACTCGTAGCAGCTGTACTTCTCATTCTACAAGATCATCTTATGTCCCTAGATAATTCCAGTATGAAAGAATGAGTAGCACAAAAGTTTAAGAATATGCAAGTTCAGAGAGCCTGATGTGTTTCAGCTTGGAGACAAAACCGTTTTTGAACTGGTTCTTGAAGCTCTTCTGATAGTTAATGGGTTGGGGGTGGAGGGCAGAGAGAGAGACTGATGCACCCTGTACTCTCTTCAGAAGAAATTGTAAGCAATAAAATGAGCCTCTTTGCAAATGGTAAAAGGAACAAAAGATCGAGAGCAAAAGAAAAACATAGTTAAAATTTTTTCCTCATCCAATCTTATAAATTGTATTCTCCAGTAAATTGTATGGAATGTTCAATTATGCTATGTTTCATGAATTTCAGCTCTTCAATGGACATTGTGGTGAGAATAAAACTGATGAACTGTTGAACCTAGTACTTGTACCTTCTGAACCAAAATCCTTGGTTCTGTTGCTCGGCAATCTTCCCTTCTTGACCTAAAAGGCAAGACATCATAAAAGTTGGTATTTTATCAAATTTGAGGGCCAGTAATTTAAAACTGCATATATGGATTTGCAGTTTTCATGTCTCCAGATAAGGAAGTCTATTGTATACGAGATTGGATTAAAATTTCATGGTCTGTACCTAAGTTTAGTGACTGAGTGTGCTGGAAAGAGCTTGTAGTTGGAAGGCTTTATAGCAGGAAGGGAGCACAAAGATGAGTGGATACTGTAGTTGGGAATGTAGCAGTGGACTTTGTCGACCACACGTTCAATAGCTTGTTTGATTGCTCCGTGTTGTGTGTGATCTATGAAATCCCTACCTGTTTTGTAATTATTTTTCTTTCTGTTTTTGATAGATAAACAAGTCTTGTATTGCTTTAAATATTTCCAACTGGAAACCTACTACTTGACCGATACATTCCTTGGAGATTTACTGAAGGAAAGGCACCTCTTTCTTGTTACAGGAACTATATCATGAGTTGCACGCATTGGACAGATTTGAACAAGATTATCGGCGGAAACTTCAAGAGGAGGACAACTCCAATACCACCCAAAAAGGTAACTTGTATTAACATTCTTTTTGGTTCTTTCTGCCATTTATTCTGGGTACAGGTGCCATCTATCTGGTGTGTATGTGTGTTTGTGTAGGGAAGCCATTGGTATGTCTGGGTATAATCATACCGATGGTCCAAATGGATAGTGTTTTGTCTGTACGAAGTCAAATTTACTGCCAGTTCTGACAACTTTTAGTATAAATTAAAATAATAATAGAAATATCATCTTGTCTGGAGAAATGCAGTTAGCAAATTGACTATTTTCTGTGAGGCTTTATTTATTTTATTATTTTTTTCCCGGCTGGGGGACTCAACATTGCTCTTGTTGGGTTGTCCAAGTCAATGCATCTTTTATTCCGATGATTAGCCTGGTTTTGTTTTGTTGAAATTTACTACATCTTTTTTCGCATGCCATGATTCCATGAAACTATAACTATCAAGTAACTTTATCTCGTTGTGTCTGTATTTTGACACAGGCGATAGTCTTGCACTTTTAAGAGCCGAGTTGAAGAGTCAAAGGAAGCATGTGAGAAGTTTGAAGAAAAAATCACTCTGGTCTAGGATTCTGGAAGAGGTATTAAGCTAATTTTCCTTTTTCGTCTATCTCATCTTGGTTATGATACATTTTCTTTTTTTAATTGACTTTAGTGCTGACTGTTTGAAGGTAAATATCATATTGGATATTTACCATATGGTTGGCCTCACAGCGCAGCTGTCAATTCCAATCCAATTGAACTATAATCACGTGATAAAACTGTGGGAGCTTTTCTTTACAGTCAGAAATTTACTTCACCTATCCATGCTTTAATGAACATTAATAAGAAAATAGAAAATACCCTCTTGAAAATTACTAAAAAGGACTGATGAAGAAACTTAAATTGATGCCGAAGCTCATTAGAAAATATCATTTCCCCCAGCTGGTCTTTTTAAATGATTTGTTCTTTCAGTTTCTGAGAAATACATTAGTCACAGGGTGTTTAAATTTGGGAGGGTACGTTGAGCAAATTTTTTTGTTAAAAGCTTTCTCTTCAAGTTCTCACAGCCAATCTTGTATCTCCTATTTTCAGGTCATGGAGAAGCTTGTGGACATTGTGCATTACTTGCATTTGGAGATCCATGAAGCATTTGGTGTTGCTGGTATGCTTCAAAAGTTTGGATAGTTTTAGACAGTTGTCTTCTAGGATGCTTTCTACTTCTCCTTGGGAGTCGGAAAGGATGTTGATAAAAATATGATGTAGATCTGGCTTTCTATTTTAGTTTTTACCTTCTAAATAAATTTCAATTGGACTTGGATTGCAAACAATCATGTTGACCTTGTTCACTTATACAAAGTGAGAAGCATCTTTATGTTGGGAGTATGTAATGACACGGGTAGACAGCTTTGTTCTCTTTTTGTGGTTTCTAAAGGATCTAAAACCGTACATTAAAGTCCACCAGAATTTATAGGATAAGGCCATTACTCCCTCAATACTCCAAATTAAATAGCTAACATCTCTTCATATAATCTCCAGTTACTGCCTATAATTTCATTTCTCTATTGCAATTCTTGATCTTGCATTGACTGACTATTATCTGATGTATCTCTTTGTTTGGTCTTGCAGATACTGATATAGCTGTGAAAGGTTCTCAAAACCATCACAAAAAGTTGGGGTCTGCGGGTCTTGCCTTGCATTATGCAAATATTATCACACAAATCGATACTCTCGTGAGTGTTTTCCTTGTGCACTGCAAACTTTTTTTTTTGTATGGTGGAAATTTGGAAAAGGTGTGCTACTAAACTTGTCCCTTCCGTGTTTCCTTCTTACCTTCTTGTTTACGCACATATTATCTTGCCAAACTTAATCTTTTAGTCCTCTGCTAATTGAGAAGGAAAGGTGATATTATCATTTATTAACTACAAGCTAGAAAGTTTACCATTCTAGACTTTTTATTATGGTCTACATAAGAGTGGTACAACAACTTAACTATGACAGTGAGAGTGCGTTGTGTCCACTTCAGTTTTTCAGAACAGTTTAAACACATGGTTATTGTAATTTTCTGGATTATGATGAAAGTTTTTTTTTTTTTTTTTCACAAGTTCAATAACCAATCCTCTGCAGTCTGCAGTTCAATTTTTTTCTTGTTGATTAACATTTTGGAAACATAGGCTTTATACTGGGTCAAGGTCTTATGATTTAACATTTGAATGTAACCAGGTGTCTCGGTCAAGTTCTGTGCCTCCAAACACACGAGATACGTTATATCAAGGGCTGCCTCCTGGTATAAAGTCTGCTTTGCGCTCAAAACTACAGTCATTTCAGGTTAAGGAAGAGGTATCTGTAGTGTATGCAGTTCAAGGACATTAATTAACCAAAGTTATATTATCGTTATCATGTTATTTCTCCACTTCACAGTTGACTGTCAATTTTTTCCTCATCCTTGTCCTGGTTTATAACTATTCTCTTCAAACGCTATTCTCACAGCACACAGTCCCTCAAATCAAAGCTGAAATGGAGAAAACTTTGCAGTGGCTTGTTCCAATTGCTGCTAACACCACCAAGTAAAGCTCCATTTTGTCTGCTTATCTACTTTTATTTGTCATCGTTTTGTTTTGTTTTCTGGGTTAGCTTTTCACCTCTAGTTCTTTCCAATTAATATTAACGTAGATCAAATTTTATTACTGTGCCCTCTATATCATTTATGATTCAAATATGTTCAAAGTTTTTAGTTCTATATATTGAGTGTTGCTTTTCACTATGTGTTCATTTAGAGCTCATCATGGCTTCGGTTGGGTCGGAGAATGGGCAAACACTGGGTGAGTTCTGACTTGCAGATGGCTTTTAATTATTTATATATTTATTTATTGCTCTGTCATGTTTTGGTAGTTCTAACAGATCTTAATTCTTTAGGTCTGAGATGAACCGAAAACCTACTGGTCAGACTGACTTGTTGAGGATTGAGACACTACACCATGCTGATAAAAATAAAACAGAGTCTTACATTCTTGAGCTGGTGGTGTGGCTACATCATCTGGTCAACCAAGTGAGGGTTGGAAATAATGGAATCAGATCTCCTATTAAATCCCCAATTTACTCCCCAAACCAGAGGACAATTCAGTTATCTATAAACAAGGCCAACTGTCCATCCCCTGTATTAACGGTTGAAGATCAAGAAATGCTAAGATATGTAAGTAAGAGAAAACTGACACCGGGGATCAGTAAAAGTCAGGAATTTGACACTGCAAGGACGAGGTTCAGCAAGTACCATAGGTTAAGTAAAAGTAGTAGCCACTCTCCAACAAGTGAGCGAAGGAAAGATCCTTTTCCCATAAGGAGGCCCTCTTCCGTACCTGTCATTGACTTTGATATTGACAGGAGCAAGGCATTGGATCTCATTGATCGAGTGGACACAATTCGAAGTATTTGAGGATTGGCAGACGTGCGAAGTCTCCATGTGTATGTGTAATAGGTCCAACTGCTACAATTTTTCCTTGGAAGCGGCTCTCAGGTTGTGGCAAGGGTGATGTTGTGTTAGTAAGCAAATGCTGAGTGATAAATCACTGGCTTTTTGAATGTTAAAATCTAGGGAGGTAAGTGTATTCAATGTAAGTCAAACTCTGTAGATGTGGAAATGGAAAAGCATGTTGAGTTATAGTTTCCTTAGTGTTGTGTATGTACAGAATATTCAAATAATAATTGAAAGTTCAAGGTATCCCTTTTCTTGCTTTTAAAACCAGTAAAAATTGGTGGTTCTTTTTACAATGGATCCCTTTGTATCAAGAGAGTATATTAACTCATGTACACTAGTGTAATGACACTGATGCAAATGTTAAGGGTGCCTTGGTCATTTCAACCAACCAATGTAGGTCTCCTATCCAACACTATCTATGTTTTGAAGTTACACACCAAACTCCATTTTTATTTAAACTGACATGGATCTACATGGGTCCCACCACCGCAAGCGCACGAACCGATGGGTCCCACTCGGGAACAAATTGAGCTTGCTTAACCTGGTTTGTCTAACTTTCAAAAAAAAAAAACCTAGGTTTGTCTACTCTAGAATCGTGAGTTGACCAAAAACAATCTTTTCTCCTCAACAGCTGGAAAGAAAGAAAAGTAAACGCGCGAACCCAAACGAGCCATCTCCGTCTTTCTTCATCCCTGCCAAGCTTCTCTCTCAAAAGTCTCATTTCTGGGTTTGGCGATTCTGGTTTCCTACAACAAGATACAGCTTGTGGGTGTTTCACATACAGTAATGGGTGGGATTCGCAACAAGGTGAAACGGACGCCCAAAGTAGAAGATATCACTGTAGCTATAAATTACCATCATGCTAGTAATGGCCCAAGAGCATATGATCATAATCCTAATTGGTTTCCATTTACAAATGGACATCCAATTGATATCAATGATGGAGCTGCTTGCTTCTCTAAACAGGCCGCTGTTGCTAAAGTAATATTTACAGATACATTCTGAAACTTCTGTTACTTATGGTGTTTTGTTTTTTTATTTTTTATAATATGTTAAAGACGTATATAATGGTAGCCTTTCTTGATTATAAGTTTGTGAAAAAGAGACATACCAAGATTACGTTATAGTCAATGTTAATTTTTCCAAAATAGAGTAGCTACACATTGGTTCACAATTGCTTTAGCAGCTTGCTACAGGAATCATTCGTTCCCCAAAAAAATAAATTAAAATAGAGTAACAAACTGTAGTGCAATTTAAATCATACACCGAACTGAGACTTGTACTTCTGCATTTCTGATAGCAAATTTTGCAGTCAACTGCTCTTCTGGGTGTACATTATAAATACAGAACACAGTCTTCAGTTTTGATAGGAATATAGCAAATTCCACCTGTTGTTAACATATAAGTAACATTATCATACTATAGGTTTCAGCAGTAAGCTCTCTTTTAGGTAAAGCTAGCTCGACTGGGTTTGGAAAGGCAATGGATATCTTGGACACGTTCGGCAGTAGCATCAGTAATTGGGACCCCACTTTATATTCTGAGGTGCAAACAAAAGGGAATACAATTGCAATTTTGGCTTTTGAAGTTGCAAACTCAATTGTCAAGGGTGTGAAGCTAATGCAGTCCCTGTCAGAGGATAATATCAGATATTTAAAAGAGGTGCTGCTCCCATCCAAAGGGGTGCAAAGTTTAATATCTACTGATATGGATGAGCTCCTCAGAATTGCCGCTGCTGACAAGAGGTGATCCATAATCAGCATCACATTTTAGTTGTTTCTGGGGTAAGAGTATCAATTATTGTTTGATCATCCTCGTAGAAAAATAATGACTTTCTCCTTCACAATTTATGGCAGAGAAGAATTGAGAATTTTTATCAGAGATGTTGTACGTTTTGGAAATCGCACTTATGATCCAATATGGCACAACTTGGATCGCTATTTTAGCAAGTAATACTAATGCAATATTTTGACTCACTTTCTTGGATCGCTATTATCAGATATGTTTAATCTTCTTATTTTCATTATAATAGGATTGGCTCGAAGGTTACTGAACAAACTCATTTGAAGAAGCAAGCAGAGAGAGGGATGGAATATTTGATAAATTTAGTTCAGTCAACCGCGGTGAGTTTTTGCACATTAACTATAGGAAATGCTACACTCTTTGTTACAGTTGCATCTGTTGATGGTTTAGTTTTGAATATCTGGAATATGTTTATCCAGTTTGGGACAATTGTTTTTTTTTTATTTTTTTATTTTTATTTTTTTATTTTTAAAGACAGTCTGATAAAACAAATTTGTTGCTTGACCTTTTCGGAAAATGGGTATGCACCGTACACACTTCATCTTTTGTATTGGTACCTAACCTTTTAAGTCACTTAAAAGGACTGGATTGGAGAACATATTCATTTTCTGATTCTTGGAGCTCTCCTTGAATTAATAGCAATATACACCCATTTATTGTTTTCTTCTTTGTGGACATTTACTCCAGTTTTTAGTTGGGTGTTATTTTTTTATTGAAGTTGTAGAAGAGCGGTGGTGATGCATCTTGTTTCATTATACTCAGCTGCAGAAGATTTGCTATTTAATGCTGATAAGTTCTTGTCATTATTAATCTTGCATCGTTAGACGCCAATCAAGTGTATCTGGTGTTTTCCCAAGCTTTATAGAAAAATGTTGGCAGGAACTTCATCAGAACCATAAGATACTGCTCTTTTCATGTTTTTGTAATAGTAAGAACCCAAGATTATGGGAGTCAGTGGATCCAAGATAATTGAGTAGAGAACAGGCATTGATGAACGAATACTGCAGTGGATAAGCTGAGCTCGGAAGAATTTTTCCTTTGAACACTAATGAAGGAAATTCATCTTTGTTTCTTGGTTTCAGGAACTGTGTCATGAGTTGCATTCGTTGGATAGATTGGAACAAGAATATCGGCATAAGCTTGAAGAAGATAGTTCAGTTACTGCAAGAAGAGGTAAACCTTGTCTTTGGACTTTGGTTAATTCCATCTGAGTTGTTTCTAATTGTTGTCACATACAGTACTATTTTGCAGCTGCTGGTAGGTTTCTGAAAACTTCAAAAGCACTGATATCCTAACAAGCTGGTGCAGTCTAGTTGCCGAGTCCATTAGGATTTTCATGATAAATGCACTCAATTTTTTGGAACTAGTCTGTTTGTATTTGTTTGGCTTGGCTTATGCACCATTTTACCTCAAATTTCTGCTGTTGGTTTTGCTTCAGCCCAGAAGATTGTCCTCTTGTGTATACTTTTGTTTGATGGTTCACATAATTTCTTCATGTGCAGGAGACAACCTTGCGATTTTAAAAGCAGATATAAAGAATCAAATGAAGCTTGTAAACAGTTTAAAGAAAAATTCACTTTGGTCTAAGACTTTGGAAGAGGTAAAAATTGTGATTCCTTCATATAGCTGTCTTTTTAGGTTCAATATGTGCACATTTTGCATAGAATATGTAGAAAATTTCACTTACGGAAGATTTGGCAGCAGCTATACCTGAAAAGACCACCTAATTTCTTATCTTTTTCTTAGTATTATTTCTGCAACAGGTTACTGACCCTCAGTATTCATTTAATTATTGACTGCAATATACCTATTTTCTTATCAAAAGTAGTTTACAGAAAAATCATAGAGCACAAACCTACCCAATAAAACCCATATTAAAATGTTCGCACCAGCTTGAAGAAAAGGTATATATTGTTTGCAAATGTTACAAAACCTCAGTTACAAATCTGCCACTCAATTAATTTTCCTTCAAAAAAGAAAAGAAAAAGAAAATAATATGATCGATACCTCTTCCCTTGTGTGTCATTTCCATTGGCAGTTGAGGAAAATGTCTTCTGCCTTTGTGACCACAGGAAAATAATGATTTCAAATGTACAGTGCTGTAGAATTTAATATTGGAATATAGAGGTTAATTGATTTTCTCTGTTTCCTGAAAATTTTAGTCATTATGCATGTTCTCATGAAGTAATGGGGTGAGTTAATCTTTCACCTGATAAATCAATCATTTAAAAAAAAAAAAAACAACCAGTTTTACCAAAAAAAGAAAAAACAAAACAACCATGGAATTATTATCTAATATCTTGTGATTACAGGTTATGCCGAAGCTTGTTGACATTGTACAATTATTACACTTAAAGATTCATGAAGCTTTTGGAAGTCCTGGTATGCATTCAATTATGGACCAGGAACTCTCTAATTTCCTTTATTATGAATTCATGATTAATATAATTTTATATCCTCATTTTAAAGGCCACCATTGTTATCATTTACTTTCTAGAAGGCTTTGATAGGACAGTGCTCTATTCGAACCACAAGAAAGTCGTTCATAGAATCTATTACCATCGAATCAGATATTCATTTCTCATATTGCTGTTTCGTCAAACAGAAGATAATAGATTTAAGTGTTTTAAGTAGATGAAGGTGATCATGATATGTGGAAAGCTTCCTGATGTCTACCCCTCCCCCTTGCAGATGATGATGAACCAGTGAAACGTACTCAGAGTAACTGTAAAAGGTTGGGGCCTACTGGACCTTCCTTACACTACGCACATATTATTACGCAAATTAACACACTTGTAAGTTTAGATTCATCCTCTGCTATTGCCTTTACCGGTTTTTTTATTTTTTATAGTATGATATAGGTTTACCACTTTCAGTTGAAACATGTTTTAAATTGCCTCCTTTATAGTCTATCACCTGAATGTGCCTGAACTGTCTTGCTCCATTGGGTCATAAATCTATGAGAAACATGATTGTTTTATTTTCTGTAAATATAACTTTTCCAAGTATTATAAGAATACAAGGTCTAGATTGCCCATTACGGTTTATTCTTGGTATATATAAGAATGATTTTTCATATTTTTGTTGCAAAGTCTAGTATAATACAGACACGATCAATGTTTATTAAAATGATAAGTTAAAAGAGATTCAGGCAATGCAAAATATAGAATCCTAGAGATCATGACCTTATGCTGAGTAATGTCTAAATGTAACCAGGTGTCTCGATCAAGTTTAGTGCCTCAAAGTGTGATAGATACTCTGTATGAGGGACTACCATGCAGTGTCAAGTCAGCTCTGCGCTCAAAATTTCAGTTAGTTGAGGTTGAGTTGTATGCTTTCTGTATATGATTGCCAATTAGAATGTTACTATCTTCATAGATGTTTTTTTGTAGCAATGTTGTTCCAAATGAAATTTCCTTCCGTCATTTTATGCAGAACTTTACCTCTAAATATGATGTTCTTGCAGCTCACCATTCCTCAAATCAAAGCTGAAATGAAGCGAACTTTGGATTGGCTTGTTCCCATTGCCACTAACACAACAAAGTAAAACCGCTACCTTATATCAAATCTTTAGTTGGGCTTGGAAACATCTAGCACCCGCTTTTTATTTTATTTCTTAGTTGGTTATATTTTTGTTTTTTGTTTTTCTACCTTGCAATTTCAGTTCAGCAATTTTGCATCCTTAGTAATCCCTCGTGTTGTTACTTACCGGCCTCATGCAAGCCAAACCTTGGTTCTGGGGCGCACAGACATGTAGGGTGATAGAATGGTAAAAAGTTAACTTTCCTGCTCCTTGAAATGGTAAATGACTCTTTCGCCCGAAGAGTAATATTCGCAATGCAGATTGAAAACACTTAATTTGCTTCTCAAACAAATAAAAAAACCCTTAATTTTGAATGTCCGGGCATTTATTTCCCCATCCCCATGTACTCGACCTCAAGAGGTAATAGAAACAGGTGACGCTCATAGGAGCTGTTTGTCAAAATTTATTTGCATGAGGCTGGTAAGTTAATAGGGGTTGTTTGACTGAAAACACATGTATTGAATTGCAATTAACCCTTACTAATAAACCTGTAATCCCCTACAGCTGGAAAATTCTTATCAATGTATGTGTCCATGGGCCATAATGTGGAATGGAAGAAAAATGTTGTCACTTAGCTTTCCTTTCTAACATGAAATTGCTGACAGTGAAAATACCCTTCCTTGGTTATGTAAGACTTCTTTTGGTTCCATGATCAGTTCTTAAGTAGTTTATTGGGGACTTTTTCTTCCTGCTTATATCTGTCTGACCATTTCATTGTTAACAAATATTTCTGTTACTTCAATTTCACTGATTTCAAGTGTAATTTTGTTATTGAAGAGCTCTTCATGGCTTTGGATGGGTTGGAGAATGGGCAAATGCAAGGTGAGTGTTTCAGCGTGCCCACACACACACACACACACACACACACACACACACACACACACACACACACACACACACACACACACACACACA
>NC_020492.1:13094758-13112102 GCF_000184155.1 Fragaria vesca subsp. vesca | reverse complement strand
ACGGTCCAGCTTATGTCAAACTAAAACCGTTGAAGGTCATTAAAACTAAATTGAACTTTTGAAAGTCTTAACGATCACCAAATCATATGAAATTTTGTAGAGGTGATCTACTCATATAGACCTAAGATATGAACGGTGGAGATGTAAAATTATAATCGGGAAGTTGGTGTAATGCCATATCCCTATAAATGGCTTAAAATAGGGATCCCTCATTGGAAGGGCCCTGTGTGTATATATATATATATATATATGTCTCTCGTGTGTTTATCTGTAACTGTTTTCATATATTCTTTGAACTTTTCTAATTCATCTTGTTAGGTTTGAGGCGAGCTGGCGCACTGGCTTGACTGATACTCTGAGGATTGAGACTCTACACCATTGCCAATGAGAAAAAAACTGAAGCTTATATTTGTGAACTAGTAGTCTTGCTACACTATCTGATCAGCCAGGCAGGGGTTGGCCATGGTGGAATGCCATCGTCACCTGTTGAAACCCGCAACCAGAGGACGAATGTGTTAACAGCTGAAGATCAGGAGATGCTTCAGGATGTGTCTACAAACAACATCAGGCTCGGAACAAGTAAAAGTCAGAATTTTGACGCAGGAAAGGCCAGCAGGTTAAGCAAACACCACAGGCTGAGTAAGAGTAGCAGAGAATTCCTAGCAAAAGATAAACTTCCCATTGAGAATCTGTTGTCCAGGCCAATAGACTCCGATATCACCTGGGTCAAGTTCTTGGATGTCATTGATGGAGTTGACACAATGCGCAGGCTCTAAGTTGCACACATCAATACTAGTATGTGTTGGTCCATCTTTCTAATCTTCAGTGTGTGTAAAAGATAATCTTCCCTGCTAGGCGCTCTAAATTTGACACAAGGGAGGTGTTTCATGAGTTTTGATCAGATGGAAACCAGTGAGTGAGACCAGTTGCATTTTGTAAATATGAAACTTATGGTTGCAGGGGAAGATATATGAAGTTATATAGTATACACTATACTCTTTATATGATACACACAGGGTCTCTCATATTTTGTTTCCTACACGGGAATGAATCTATGAATGTCATCTTCATTCGACATTTATTTGATCGACTGCATACTTGGGTCAAACTCAGTGACCGTCCCAATGGAGTAACATTTTTTTGCACATTTCAATGACTAAACCGTTGTGTGTTTTCCACATCTTTAGATAACTAAACCGTTGTGTGTTCGGTCGGTCGAATATTATATGTTGTTGTGTGTGTTCTCCAGGTTTTCAGATAACTAAACTGATATGTGTTCAGTCGGCCGAATATTATATATTGTTATAAAGACATGATAAATGAATAAGAAACTATACTACATTTGGACACCTCTTCCTTCATCAAAGATGATTTAATAAGGGCAACAGCAAGTGGTCACCTCTTGCTCCAAAGTCAACAATGAATGAGGAGATGATCTCTGGTGTCTCTTCATTGTTGCAGATTTTGGGGTTCGAAACAAGACCACCAAACCAAACCGTCGTCAGCATCATCTATAATTGCGTTTCCAACCAGCACGACTCTTTTTTGTGAGACAGTTCATATATAACTGATACATATTTGGTCACCTTTCTAATTGACTATAACCAGAATCTGAGAGCAACTCCAACAGCTTCTCCATTTTCTTGAACTTCTTAATTTTAGGGAATATAAAGTTGTTTTTAGGTCCAACAACTTCCCTGTCTCATTCCCCAAAATGGGGATGAAGAAGAAAAAGAAGCATTCATTCCCTAAATTTGCAGCAAAACCTTGCTTCCCCAAAATTAAATTTTTCACGTACTCCAACGAATTTAAAACAACAATAAAATATTTGATTGGGTAGTTTATTGTTACAATAAAATATATAATGTTTTTTTGTTATAATTCATGATGATATATTATATTTTATTGTTGTATTAAATGCCAAAATCTCTAAAATGGAGAAGCTGCTGGATTTTGATCATAATTTTTTGGAGATTTTAGCTTTTGTTTCCCCATTTTAGAGAAATTTTAGGAAAGCTGTTGGAGATGCTCTGATCAACGAGAAGGAACTATCCTCTTTGTAACTATATCATAAATAGAAGCAGGAGGCGTGATGCTCCAGTCAAGCGATGAAACACTAGAAAATGAGAAACTAATTTAAAAGCCACAATATTAGCTTGACTGAGAGCAAAAATAAGGATCTAGGTGATGGACATTGAGGTGGGCTAGTAAAAAGAAATTGGAAAATTCGCTTCCAACACATACCCATTTGATTATCAATGTCTATCATCTAGATTAATGACACATACGGATACAAATTTGTCGACTACTTGTTGTTAGTTGATCACCTCAATACCCACAATCTAGATTAGTGACACATGTCTCTTCAGATAGTTTGACTTTATTCTTGATAATCAAATGAACATGTGTCACTAATCTAGATGATGGACATTGAGGTGGGCAAGTAAAAGATGGTCGGCAAATTTACTTTCATCTAATATATAGAGACAAAAGGTAATGTCATCACACCCGAAGATGAGGGTACGTATGAGGTGATTAAGTTGGTCTCAAACATCACCGGAGGAAGGCCTTGCTCAGTGACAAGAGAGTGATACGGTTGCCCTCCTTGATTGCCATTGCTTCAACTTGTTCCAGTGAAGCAACATGTGAAATCGAATGGTACTCACAACCTAAATAGTGACAAGTAGCATCTCTTCTGATCAGTCCCACTCCTCCAGCTTGAGTATGAGGATCAGATGCACTACCAATGCAGTATTTATTTTACCCAACTTACCAGAGGTTTCCACCTTCCGCTTCTCTCCCTGACGATCGAAAGAAACAAATTACAATTAATGGTTATCATGGAGTTGGAAATTAGAGGATCCTACTTTGCGTGAATGGTTACTCGTGGTGGCAAATTGTGATGCTGCTTCTTTTTTACCAAGATTGGTTGTGTGGTCTAACTTCTAAGACACGTTTATATATATATATATTTTCTTTTTGGTGGCGTATGGCCCAATTTGGTATATTTCATTAAGCATTTAAGCGTAAAGAACCGTGTTTTTTTGTTTTTTTTGATGATCTAGATGGAATGTTAGGACACACACTAAGAGTATAGGCAAGAACTGACGGAGACTGTGACCCATGAGCACAGGCGGAGCTCTATTGAGGCTAAGGCACCCCTGTAATTTTTTTGAACTTGTGTATTAGACTTTACTTATTAAGGAGTTTGATATAATTAGATCATTTAGATGTAAAAACTTTCTAATTTAGAGGTTTGGCCCCGTTCCTTTCCTATTAAACTATAAACACCATTTGTTGTTACTAAGTTTAATTTATCCAATTTATTTCTCCTACCTTAATCAACTCTTGTCATATACTCTATCCATAATATTTAATCAACTCACCATAATGAATAATTTCTTTTTTATCATTCTATTATGTACAAATACTTTGTAATTGATAAAATCATTTCAGTTATTTCTCTATGTATTTAATGAATTCCAAATTTCATTTTTTCTTTCCAGTTTAGTAACTTATTTTTTAACTGTCCAATACATAAAAGTTAATTACCTTTTGATATTGTATTCATATAAAATTACTCAATTGTTGAATATTATGTATTTTCACTTTGTAACTCGGCCCCCCTTAATATATAATCATGGCTCCACCCCTGCCCATGAGCTAAGTTAGCTAACCAATCAGCTATAAAACTCGCTTCCCGATGGACAAGTCAATAGACAACATAATAGATAAAAAGAAGTCAGCTGATGGATGTCTTGTGTTAACGTCTCGGTACACCATGGGGTATTCGCCTATTTACCTTACTCCGAAGACAATCAATCACAACTTTCAAATCATCACCTTCAACCATGCACTACATTTGTATGTATACCGGTAACCGGTGCAAGAACATAGTATGGAGACCTTCTTGCAATGTTGTAGCTTCAGCAACCAAAGCATTAGTAAACCCAATAATAACATTGTATGGTGTTCAAAACCACTTACCTTATATACACACTGCTATAAATTTGTGTCGCTCTAGCAGTTAGACAAAAAAAAAAAGTAGAGAATTTTAATCTACGTTCGGCGGCGCTTCTTTAGTATGTCGTTGTCGGACGGGTATTTTGGGCAGTGTCACTCACATGCCGAACTGATGGGAGTGATGGCTTCTAGACGGTGTACCTAGCTAGCTTGTTTGTGGTTCAATTCTCTAGTCAAGGATCAACTACTAAGTTTTGTTGCGGTTTGCAAGAGGGTTTAGCTTGTGTTTCATCGGAGCGGATTCTACACACCAATATGCACTTGCACCATTAATGTGTAAGTGCTCAAATCACTGTATGAGAAGATCGAATGAAGATTAAAGACCCTAATTTCTTTCATTTTAATTTCATTTTTGATTCGATCAAATTAAACACTCATAATAAGAGTACATATTCTTCGAGTCTTCGACCTAGTGTCTCACCTCCTTAGTTGGAAACACTTGAAACTATATATTTTAGGTTTCAATTTTGTTAACGGTATTAGTATATATGTATGTAGTGCGACGTAAATGACCAGATCAAAATATTACATATTAGTTGCGCGCTCGGTTCACTTACATCTTGGTGCATAGAAGAATTTTCGGTGTTTCATTGGATGCGGAGGTGTTCGGAAGGGGAGTGTGATTCGTTTAGTCATGATGGCAGTGGTGAAGTTTTGGTTTGTTGGAACAACTATTACAACTTAGTTTTGCTATGAAATGATGGCTTTTTGACCGGGATGGAACGACATTGAATTAAGTATAAGGCTGTATGTTTGTTCATGGCGGGTTGCTGACCATCTTTGAATTGCTTGATTCTGGCCCAGCCCATCAGTAGATCTAGGGGTTTCATCTAATTTACTGATCTAGTCCTACAATTGTCTAGATTTGACTAAAGATTATTCCTGTTTAATTCTATGTTCGTTAGTTGTATATCAATTTAGGTCTTTAGGCGACTACTTTTACGTTTCATAGAGTTGATAGATCGATTAGTTTCATTTCATATTGTTTATAGGCTAGCGGCTTGTGCCCTGTATGATTCTAATATGAAGACATCACTTGATGTACGTGTCTTTTCTAGCCATAGATAAGTTAACGAAATTATATACTTTCTCAAAAATGAAAATTCTTAGGTGCATACAGGTATGTGATACCCTCATTTACAAATATTACAACAAAATTATTGTCATTGTTCTAAAGAGTCATTTTTAGGTTACTTTACTTCGATTAGAAGTAATTACTCTACCTATGACATTTTTACAATTTTATGAATAAATTGTTGTTGATGTGGAAACTCGGTTCAATTATTTGTAAATGTATAAAAGCAATGTTATAACTTTTGTTGTCAATATTGTAATTGTAATTTAAGTGTATACGGATTGCATTGCTATGCGACTAAAATGTTAAGTGTATGCAGATTGGAAGTAAAAGTATACACGTGTGTTAAATGTTATATTGATATCCATTTAGGGTACTAGTATTAATGTTGATGGGTAAAACACAGGCCAAACTTGGTCAATCCTGGTAAAAATAGGAAAGGTTGATTCGACAATTAATTCAAAGATAAGCATTTAATCGTTGTGATTTCCTATACAGTTAAGCTTTCCTGGTAAGTTATTAACAATTAAATTGTTGGACTTCAATGACTTGAGTTACTCGATGAACAAGAGGTATGTAATTCTTGAAGTTCATAAGGAAAAGGCTCGGATTCCAAGTAGTGGACGTTAAACTCTCTCGATTAGTTGAACGTTTTCCATTTGAGCAAATGTTAATGAATATTTGAATTGCATGATTCGGTTATCCCAAAAGAAAAAAAAAAAAAAGTATATAACATCAACAGTACGTTCAGGTGATCCTTTTATAATAAACACCTACCTACCATATAATGCAATTTGAACAAATTTACCTTAAACTTTAAGAGAACGTAAGAGTTCTCATTACAGATGCCATTAATTATATCTATAAGTTAAAACTTCCAACACCAATTTGAACATGTTTACCTCAAATCAAAGAGAGTTAAGATGGAAAGTAATGAAAGTTTTTTTTGGTCCAAAAAGATAAAAGAAAGAGAAAGAAAAGTTTATACATCAAAGGGAAAGACTTTATGGTGACACCAAATGAGATAGATGGCAAGAAAATGTTGTAACTAGATTACCTTCGATTCGAATTATAAATCTATTGATTAGTTTGAAATTAGAGATGAAACTGCATAAAAATGAAGGAAGGTATCAAGGTCTGGAATTCCGAGAAAGGAAACAGAGTAGTAATGGCGTTTTGTACACTTGGCATGAGTCTCAGACTGTGACGCTTAACTCCTAAACGGATAAGGCCGCCACCCTTTGCCAGTTGCCTTGATCCAACACCACCTCGCCCTCCTTAAATTTCCATGCACCCCTCGATCTCACTCATCACTCTCATCCTCCCTCCATCTCACTTCATTTTCCACATCCCGGCCTAGCTTGCTTGTAAGAAATTAGGGTTGCCACCCAACCATGGAAGTCGAAACCATCCACAAGCCAAAGCCAGAGCCAGAGCCAGAGCCTCAGACTATCCCATCAACCCCATTGAGAAAGATCATTCTGGTCGCCTCCATTGCCGCCGGAATCCAATTCGGATGGGCTCTACAGCTCTCACTTTTAACCCCTTACGTCCAGCTCCTCGGCATCCCCCACACCTGGGCCGCCTTCATCTGGCTCTGCGGCCCCGTCTCCGGCATGCTTGTCCAACCCATCGTCGGCTACCACAGTGACCGCTGCGGCCGACGCCGTCCCTTCATCGTCGCCGGCTCCTCTCTCGTCGCCATCGCCGTCTTCCTCATCGGCTACGCCGCCGACCTCGGCCACCTCTTCGGCGACTCCCTCGACAAGCCCACCAAGCCACGCGCCATCGCCGTGTTCGTGGTCGGGTTCTGGATCCTCGACGTGGCCAACAACATGTTACAAGGCCCCTGCCGTGCGCTCCTGGCCGACATCTCCGGCTCCGACACCAGGAAAATGCGAACCGCCAACGGGTTCTACTCTTTCTTCATGGCCGTCGGAAACGTCCTCGGATTCTCCGCCGGGTCCTACACTCATCTCCATAAGATGCTCCCCTTCACCATGACCAAAGCCTGCGACGTCTACTGCGCCAACCTCAAAACCTGCTTCTTCCTCTCCATCGCTCTCCTCATCGCCCTCACCATCCTCGCACTCACATCCGTCCCGGAGCCGACTCCGGAAGTCGTGGATGAGGAGATCGCACCAGCGGTGCCCTTCTTCACCGAAATTGTAGCCGCGTTTAAGGAGCTGCAGAGACCGATGTGGATCCTGTTGGTGGTGACATGCCTCAACTGGATTGCATGGTTCCCTTTCTTACTGTTCGACACTGACTGGATGGGAAGGGAGGTGTACGGAGGTGAGGTCGGCAATGGCAGGCTGTATGACTTGGGGGTCAGAGCCGGTGCCCTCGGCCTCATGCTCAACTCCGTCGTCTTGGGCTGCGTCTCTCTCGGGATTGAGATTCTGGCGCGTGCCCTTGGTGGGGTCAAGCGCTTGTGGGGCCTTGTCAACTTTCTCCTCGCCATCTGTTTGGCCATGACTGTCTTGATCACCAAACTAGCTCAGTCCGCTCGACACGGCGCCGTTTCAGTCTCCGGAGCTCAGCCACCTCCGCCCCCGGCCGGTATCAAGGCGGGTGCGCTGGCTCTCTTTGCTCTCCTGGGTATACCTCAGGCGGTAAGTAGCAGTTAATTAAACTCTCTCTAGCTTGGGCATAAATTTCTGCGTGATACATGCGTCATTTTTTGGTTTCTATTCAAACGCATGCAGATAAGGTTAACACATTTCACCACACCTTTACATCTGACCTAGCTGCGACAAATAATAATACAACTACTTCTAATATACACATACATACATATGACATACTCACGTATTTGGACGGTGGTTTAATTAGGTCTGTTACATGATTCATTAATAATACATTTCTCTGGTTACTGACCTCAGTAACCTGTCCCAGTTTTGAAACAAGTATTTTTGTTGTCTGAGATTATGAAACAAATTAATATGCCGTATCAAATTAATATGGGAAAACCATGAGATTAATTATTTTAATGTTTACAAGTTTAGACTTTACAGCAAGCGGTTTCGTTTCGTGTTGAAACTTCTTGACAATGCTTGTGCTTCTGTCGAGTCCAGCCAAATTTGGTCGACTCTGTAATATTTATTTGCACTGGGCCAACTTTTACAGTCTATTGATTTTTGGTCCCAGTTTGGTTATGGTGTGTTGTTTTGTAGCAACTATAGTGTTGTTTCTTTCTGCTTCCTCCTGTTGATCTCGATCTTCATTGATATTCTATACATGAACCTACAGATAACCTACAGTGTTCCCTTTGCTCTAGCATCCATATTTTGCAGCAATTCTGGTGCAGGCCAAGGTAGAGTTTCCAACAGTACCAAACTATTTATAGATGCATCATATATGGACGTACGTTACACATGAAGAACAATGCTGTAACTGACCAACTTGGATCGGATCTCTGGATTTTGCAGGGCTTTCTTTAGGAGTCTTGAATCTTGCAATTGTTGTGCCACAGGTAATAAACCTCGCGCGCGCTGGCTGCATGCAACAGATCGAAGAGGTTTCGGTTTTGATGATTAATTTCGATTTCTCATATGAATTTTTTGATCGATTTATGCAGATGGTAGTGTCAGTAGCAAGTGGACCATGGGATGCTCTATTTGGTGGTGGTAATTTGCCGGCATTTGTGGTTGGAGCCATCGCCGCTGTATTGAGTGGTATCCTAGCTCTCACTATGTTACCATCTCCTCCCCCGGATCTTCCAACAGCTAAGAATGCAAGAGCTGCAGCAGCTGCATTCCATTGATCCCGATCAAAATCAAGAGAGTTTTAACTGTAGCTTTCTTTTACTTAATTTTTCCAGTTCTTATCTTAATGTGTCTTGTACTAGAGTGTACAAGTACTACCTAGTAGGTATCTTTCTTCAAAAATTGAAATAGAAAATGCTGTATTGCCATTTGTTAATGGCATATATAGCAATACTCTGTATCGACGCGTAAGCATGATACAGTTGATGATACAACCATTGCATGGTTGACCCCAAAATCCTTGTCTTTGTATATTGCTTCATCCTTTCATCCAGTAGTTTATGAATTTCGTGTGAACGAGTATATGACAAGGATGAGCATTAATATCTCTCTTTTATCTTTGTTTTGATTGAAAATCTAACCGCATGACCTTAGAGCATCTTCAATAAAGATGTCAATTTTTTTTATCAAATTCAAAATTTAACTTGTGACAAGGCTAAAAATAGCATTTGCTAATTTGGTTAATTAATCTCATCTCCAATAAAATTGTCTAATTTGAATATTTACAATGTATTAAACAATCATTTGAAAAGAGTATGCTTGGTGTGCGTACTATTTGGACAAGTATAAGAGAGTAAGGAAAATTTGACATTGCCTTCTCTCAGTGTCATTTTTATTTTAATGACTCCTAAATGTCATTTAGAGAGTATCTCCGATGGAGATGTCAAAATGCTTCTGTCAATTTCAGATTTGAAAGTTGATGTGGCTTTTGTCAATTTTGACCATTTGATCTCTAATTGCAATTTAATAGAGCAACAGTTTTGATTGAATTTATAAGTTTAACAGGGAAAATGTGTATTTAGCCCCTCATTGCTCATTCCAACGACATTATCGCTCCATCTTAATTGAAGTTGCAATCTTGACTCGCATGCTATAAACGCTTAAGATTTCAGAGGCCGTGCAATCTTCAACTCACCATCAGTAGTATTCAACCATATTCAAGCCGGTATTGTCGTAATGTTGAATGTCACTTGTGCCGACACCTGTAACACATTGACAACGCAATGGTCTTCACCTTCGTGAGCACCACCGACATCACCTCTTTAAATGCCGCCGTGAATGATTGTATCATCAACATCCGATCTGAAATTGTATTTCAATTTTGGTAAAGATAGATGCTAGAATCATGAAAATGTGGTTTTTGGTCTAGAATGAATTCTCAAAAATGGAGGATGGGTTTCGAGATTGATTCAGTTAATTTCTCGATGAGCTCTTTTTTTTTTTAAATTTTTTTTAGACACTGTTCTAAAATAAGGCCGCCCAGTTCGCCTAAGGCAGCCATCCGCCCTAAAAAACGTGTTTTTCAGTTATAGGTTCCTAATCCTATCGCACAAACGCAAGATTGTCTTGAAGAGATGTTATCTCCTATGCATTCTAGTCTAATCTAATCTAGTTTAAAATCCTAATCTAATCTTGTCTACTTTACCGAAGGGTATGAACACTATGATTCACCTAACAATCTGACACCGACAGTTTTATGTTTTTGGTTTTTTGGGTCTATACTCTATATCTCAGGGAGCTTGAAAGGACTCTATTTTGACCAAAAAATATTATAGTATTGAGTGCAGGGCATTTTCGTGGGTTCCAATTTCCGAAAGCTCACTCTCACTCTCACTCTCTATTAGTCTATACCAATCGCGAAGGCAATTCTCTCGCAGACGTCTTAGCTAGTTCTGCTGCGCTTGCTTTTCTCTTTGACTCTCTTCAATCAGGGGCCGTCTTTTCTCTGTAAGATCAACAAAAAAAAAAAAAATGCCCAGGAAGAGTAAAGCAAAGAAAGAAGAGATTTGCGAAGAGGTTTGCTTCCACTGCAAAGATGGGGGACTGCTCATGGTCTGCGACTACAAGTCAGTGTCTTATTCTCTATATATTTTTTTTCTCAAGTTTCATACTTTCTCATTCCTTTTGGTCTTTTGGCACTGTGTTTTCATGTTTCAGGAATTGCCTTAAAGCTTATCATCCTGAATGTGTGGAAAAAGACGAATCTTTTGTGGAGTCTGGGCAGCGCTGGAACTGCAGTAAGCTGCTGCTGCTGCTTATGTTTTTGTGTCATTTTCAATGTTTTATATGTCTCTTTGACATGTTCTTGTCACTGAAATGTTATCCTTTTTATGCATTACTATCATGAATGTTGCATTTCAGAATGGCATTCTTGCTTCTTGTGCGATAAAGCTGCGAAATTTCAATGCTTTTGCTGCCCACAAGCTGTTTGCGGACGCTGCCTCTGTGACTCTGAGTTTGTGGTTCATAGAGTGGAAAGAGGATTTTGTAATCATTGTTTGAAGCTTGCAGTGCTCATTGAAGACAACTTGGATGTTGATTCTGACGGGGTATGTTTACTTGTCATTAATTTTAAGGAAAGGCGACTCTTAGTTTCCTTTACATACACAAATGCTGAAATACATTGACAATATACATCCCCATGTGTATAAGTTTCCAAGGTTTTTGAGTTTGTTATTTGCTACCATGCCCTTTCTGAAGGTAATTAATTGCCACTTTAAAAATTAATGGTACTGCATATGTTTCCTTCTCTGAATTTTTTGATTCCTCAGCTCCAGTGGATACTATTTGACCATTAATATTTGTATCTCTATTCAATATTCTGTCATATAAGTCCATCAGACTCGGTCTGGACAAAAATATGGAAGTAGTTAGAACTGTACAGTTAATGAACCCTTGATGCTTAGCGGCAACGGGAAGTTCACAGCTAAGAAAATTTTCTTTCCTTTTTGGAGTACTGTTGAACAAGTGCTGTAAATTTAGTTTTGGATTTTTGATACAACTCAGCTTTTCTATATGATTTTTCTTTCTCATGTAAGCCTCCAGATCTACAGTTGCTATACTTCATAGAGCCTAGGCATTTGAGTTTTACTCGGCAAACTTTGTGAACACTGTCCCGTCCATTTGAATTCCTAGATAATGTTAGCATGGCGTTGGATGGTATATTCCATTCTTATATTATTTGATCATATCAGAGCTCAAAGACTTAGACCTTTGTGCAGGCATAAGCTTGAGAGCTTAATAAAACTCTTGGCAATCCGTGTCCCTGTTAACATTTTAATGCCTGTATAATATTCCAATGATGTTCGGTGGATGGTTGATTCCATTCTTCTGTAATCTCTTTGAAGGAATTTGGTGTATTGTTAATTTTTATTAATAAAGCTCCTTCATACTTGTGGAATTCTATGCAAACAAAATCTTATGTAAAGGGAAGAGTACATTGATTAACAAACTTTGGTTATAATGTATTTCTCAAAATGTTTTTTCCCCTTTTTCTTTGTTGGCTTTTTTATTTTTCGTCGTTTTTTGTTATGTTTTTGTCGATTTGTTTATTTGTGAGGAAGTGGAGCCTGTCAGTTATTTGGTTTGATGATATAAGTTAGATTTTCGTATTCTCACCTCACAGTATGTTCTTTTCCATTTCAGGGCAGAGTTGACTTCAAAGATATAAATACATTCGAGTACTTATTTAAGGATTATTGGCAGATAATGAAAAAGAAAGAACGCTTGTCTGCAGAAGATGTCTACTCTGCAAAAACGTTTTTGAAGAAGGGAAAGAATTACACGTCTAACTTTGATTCGAATGTGATTCGTAAAAAAGAAGAAAAAATTTCAGAATCCGATGAAGAAAGTGACCCTCAGGTATCTGATTACGATGAAGTGGAAAGTGGAGAAGAATACATGCCAGTTACCAAAAAGAAGAGATCCAAGGGAAAACAGTGCTCAGTTAAAAGAAAAGTAGAAGCAAAGAAAAGAGAATTTATAGGATGGGGATCAAAGTCTCTCCTAGAATTCCTTGCTTCCATGGGTAAAGATACATCCACGGAGTTATCACAGTATGAAGTCACCTCTATAGTTACAGACTATTGTAAAGAAAACAAGCTTTTTGACCCAGAAAAGAAGAAGAAAGTAATTTGCGATGCAACCTTGCAGTCTCTTTTTGGACGGAAATCATTTTTTAAAAATAGTATATACAACCTTCTGACTTCCCATTTTGCTGACAATCTGGAAGAGTCAACGGAGGAGGATGAGAGTGGAAGTAGTTCCGAAGACAATGAGGAGAGCTTTATGGGTACCTGTAAAAGGCAGATCAAGTTGAGCCCTAAAGTACCAGATGTGCAGAAAAGCTGTTTTGCTTCCATTGTTCCTGAAAACATCAAGCTTGTGTACCTGAAGAGGACCTTAGTGGAGGAATTGTTAAAGCAACCGGAGACTTTTGGTGAGAAAGTAACAGGAAGTTTTGTGAGAGTTAAATGTGACCCAAATGATTATTCACTGAAGAACTCTCACCAGCTCTTGCAAATTAAAGGTAATTATCATAGTGATATATTCTTCTAATTCTGAAAAATTCAACTCTGCTTGTTGTAGATGTCTTCAGTAAAACACCCATGATATTATAGTACAGATTTGTCTTGGTGTCAACTGGGGGAGTAGCATTGGTCTTGTTATGAAGAGATTACCATTTGTGTAACTATAACTTATTATGAGAAAACAAAAGATCTCAAATGTCCAGGTTCGAAGTGCTATAAAATATTGACTATCTCCATGAAAAATCAAAACTTCTGGGTTCTAGAGTTTGTCTAACATGGTATCAGATTTTGGGTTGTAGATTTGTAAGAGGCCCTAGGTTCGAAACAATCAATCCTCATTTCCCACTCTGTCCTCATTTGTCAGTTTCTCCCACAGGATGGACGTGAGAAAGGGTCTCAAAACTAATCATACCTTATTGTCTTATTTCCTAACAGCTTAATCTTTTGAGATTTATTTGTTATCTGTCATCAAGGTTGTCTTGCCATATTAAAAATTTGGGAAATTCTATGGTACCTACCCGTATGTGATACCTACATTTACAAATGTGACAACATATTTGTAGTCAAAATGGTAATGCTGAGTCGTATTGTTTGTAATCTTGTTCTAATAATTGTAATTACAAAATGTACAACCATTTTATAACTTTTTGAACAAATTGTTCTCATAGTTGTAATTTTGTTTAACTTCATGTAAATAGTGTAAATAAATTTGGTAAGTTTGTTCTCAATGTTGTAATTTAATTCATAACATTGTAATTTTTGTTCAAGTACATATAAAATAAAAGTAGGATATACATCCAATACTATAGCTTGTCTCTTAAAATTTATAGAAAAGATATAATATGTACAGAAAACAAGAGGAATTTACCTTATCAACCACTGGTTAGTTTAATTTAACGTTCTTAAGGCTGAAGCATGTCTATATGTGCTAAACACAATCTTGACTGGATATAGCTTGAGCTTCCTTTATAAATAGAAAGGGTATTGAGTTCATTTCCCAATAGGTATGCTCGAATCAATGAAACTAAAGAGTCAGAAACTCGTTTTGTCAAAAGATGTTCAATGTGTATATGCATGCTCCATGTATCAGAATGCATTTTGCTCTTATTTTCATTTAAGTGACTAGAATCATGATTATTCTGATGCAAAAAGCCAAGGATCAGGATACACACGTGATATGGTATTTTTATATGTTCAACACTTAAAGAAGAGGCTGCTGATTCTTGAATGCACAAACTGTGATCCTGCCACTTTTCCTCAGTGTATCATCATTATATGATTAATGTTCTGTTTTGTGTTATTCTTATCCTGGCAGGTATAAAGGAAAGTTTGAGGACAGACAGAGAGGATACAGAAATACTTTTGCAATGTTTCAGTACTCACAAAGATTTACCTGTTTCCAAGCTGTCAGATGATGACTTCTGTAAGGTAATATCATTGTGACTGTTTGGTTTTCCTTTTCCAATTAGAGACATAGACTGCCATTTCCAATACAAAGGTCAAAGTTATTTAAGGTTTTATTATATACATGTGTAGGGGTTGTCTACGGTACTGGGATGTATAACACACTCATTTACCACTAATTGAACAAAAATTACAAGTTAACTGAGTAAAATTTACAACATTGACAACAAAAGTACTACATTTGTTTTACACATTTACATATAATTGAACCAAGTTACTACAACGACAACAAGTTGTTCATAAACTTGTAAATTGTCTTAAGTTAAGTAATTATCTCTAATATAACAAAAATTACCCAAGTAATGACTATTTTTACCAAAACGACAACAAATTTGTTGTCATATTAGTAAATGTAGGTATCACAAACAGGTAGGTACCTAAGAAAATTCCCATATGTATATACTACAGAAACTACAAGAGACAATTAGGGTAAATAAATAATTTGGGTAAAGTTTCTGTGCCGAAACTGAGATTGTCCAGACTCCAGAGTGGAGCAATGTAAGAAGTGAGAACCTAAGTATTGTTAGATATGACTTGTAAAAGTTTTGTTATTACTGGGACTTCATTGTGTGCTTGTCATGCCTTATAAATTCTCATAAAGATTCTTCTTTAATTCATAGCGTAAAATTATAGTCCTGATGTTATGAATCAATTGGAAGTTACTATAAATTTATAGTTTGCAGTTATGTTTTTGGGAATAAACCTAAGTTGAGTATTACATGCAGGAAGAATGTGAAGATCTACAGCAGAGAATAAATAATGGCCTCCTTAAAAAGCCAACTATTGTAAGTTTTTTTTTTTTTTGAACATGTTCACTGTATCCCAAAGGCTTCCTAGGCCCAAGGACTAATCCAAACTATTGTAAGTTAAGTTATTTTATGTGTAGTTAGTAATTAATTTATTGTGCTTCCTGTAATGATGTTGTAGACTGTTGAACTATTATAAGTTATATAATTTCAAGCATAGTTTGAACTTTTTGAAGGATATTTTTTAATTATATTTTTTGCCGGGTCAAGTGCTTCGTTTCTGAGTTTTATGAACACAATTGCATAGATATTCTAATCGGATCAATTATATCATTTGTATGGAATACATTTAGTTTTACAGCAGAAAGCTCATTTAATTAGGCACATCCAGGGACCAAATGCTCTTATCATTTGTAAATCTCCTCTACAGTTACAATCTTCAGATATCTCAAATCGAACCATAAATCATATAAATCATCCAAGTCACTTTACTTTATGATTTATATGAGTAACTGAGGCAAAATATACATTAGAATCTAGTTATTAGATTGTGTATGGAAATTAGTTGAGACAACACTACATTAGAATCTACTTAGTTAGATTTTATATTGAAAGAAGATGTGGCAAGAATACAGTAAGATTAGATTGCCTACAAATGGAACAGTCGCCAACCCCAGAGACACAAATATGCTGTTACTGTTTGTTTCTTATTCTGTAAGCATTTGGTTTCCATTAATAGTTTTATCACTGGTCTTTACGTTTTGGTTAAGATTTAGATTGTATAGCTTGTATAATATCTGGAGTTTTTTCCAGTTATTGTTGGTATTGCAACCAGTTAACCAGGGTTTTCTTGTTTAATAGGTGGAGTTTGAACAGAAGGCTAGAAGTCTACATGAGAATATAACAAAGCATGTACGTTTCTGGCTTCGACCTCAAAATAGAATTTTATTTAGTCATAGTTCATTCAAAATGTAGCAACAGCTTCAGATGTCCAGCAAATGGACAGCAGGCTTCCTTAAGACATTTTCATCCCTCATTGTTTGTGGATAGTAATTATGATTCAAATCTATTAGTGATAAATCGAAACTTTATAGTTTATACTACAACTGCACATATCTACTGTATTTTTTATTTATTTTTTCTCTAAGGTTAGAAACACTTTTTTACCTGATGAGATCTGAAAGAGTAGAAAGTAAAAAACTTTCATCACGAAGTTTTCAGAAAGTCTGCTTGAAGAAAGACAATGTCATATTCAAATTTTCAGCCTAAAAGTTGAAGAAGTACAGAAAGAAAGCATGTCCATTACCGTCTTGGAAACTGTTTTGGCTTGTAGTTTTCATAATTCATCCTTTTAAGAATTCATTTTCCGCTTTACTGATGTCATGTTAACTGCCATCAACATGTTCCAATGCTGTTAATAATTTCTACTATGTAACTATGGAGTGAATCAGACTATATAATGCCTAGGCCTCTGAAAATATCAAAGATGTGTCTTGCATTTTGTAAATGCTTGTGTCTATATCTGCACACTACGTAACTATGGAATGAATTTGACTATCTACTCAGTAGGCCTTTGTATGTATGGTTAGAATTACATATGCTGCTATTTCAAGTATTGCTATTCAACTCTCCTATCCAACAGCTTTTTAAGCTCAGATTTTATCTTGACATTCTTATTCTCCAGTATTTATTTGTATCTTTTATGTATATGTGAAAAATTTCAGTGGCTTGCAAGAGAATTGACTCTGTTGCAGAAGCGCATTGACCATGCAAATGAAAAAGGATGGAGGAGAGAATATCCTTGATTAAGTTAATTTATATAGCAAAAAAGGTGGAGTAATGACACAAGTAGGAAAATCTTAATTCATTGACATTGTCATAATATACATTTATGGAAGTTCAAATTGTCTGTCAAAACTATTTTCAATTGTTTGGACCTTATATCAATTTTATTTTTAT